>NW_027318427.1:0-6150 GCF_032062135.1 Pyxicephalus adspersus
ACACACATAACAGAAACTGTCTGGATCATTAAGGCAATTTCTAGGCATGATGACAAATGAAATAAATCACAGCAACTTTAAAAGAAGAAAACTGTTGGTAAATGTTGTAATATGTTAGGGCTATTTATAACGAATTTCACACAATATATAATTAGCTGCATCACAAAAACTACACGTGCTAGAGAAAAACTGAACACAGATTTGAAATCTGCAAAATAATACAAAGCCTATATAAAATGATATCTGATGAAAATGGCATGTTGACCTGTGTTATGATTAGGGATTCTTTAATTGGGCCTTTTCACTTTCCAATTAACATACCACAATCATCTTTGAATCAGATGGGGACATATAGTGGCTTTTATAGGGCAGAGCCTAAAATAAATGGTTACGTGTAAAGGGCTGCACAATATGTCACCTCTAACGGCTGCAATCAGGGATTCCTGGGCACCATGCTAGGTAAACTTCCACCCCAACATTACACCTGAGCATCTCATTATTTCATTTGAGTTTAGGTTTACAAAAATATTGTGCTGAAAAACTTCTTTGGCCAAAGGAAATGTAAGCCAACCTCCTGTCATGGTAAATATTTTCATAAAGGTATCTAACCTAAATGATTTCTAATGAGTTCTAATGATTTACCTATAGTTTGAACTCCTCCAAGAAATACCAGTGTACCTCTTGTACCTAAACACTCTTTAATCTTAAGCCTAATAGGTGAATATCTTCGGCGAGAACACCTAAGGCTGCTAGACTTTGAGGATTTGACATTGAAATTACTGATGTCACTACTGTGTTGCCCACTGTTTTCCTCTCCAAAGAGAAGAGTGCAGTGCAAGGCCAGCCCTGGTTTGTTCATGCTGTGGATCTTTGCTAATCTTCTAATACTTGAAAATAACTCTTACTATTCACCAATGATCAGATGGTAGCTGATGACCATTCATTTGATCACTAGTCATCAGATAGGTAGATCTAACATGAGGAAGCAAAGCCCATCTTAGATTGCAAGTAGTGCCAAAACCATGGAAAAAGTCATTTTTGGCCAATTACAACTTCATCAAAGAGAATCTAAATTCTGTAAACCCAACAATGGCAGCAGTTTTAGATTTATGGCATTCATCGTTTGGGTAAGTACAAGGTTCTGTCTGAAGAAAAATGTTCACTTCACTGCACTGCAAAGTGTATTTAATGTGTATTGAATGTTCCACTTAAACAATTTGGCTTTAGGCAGGTCCTTATTACAGAAAGGTGGGGGTAATGTTCTTTCTGCAATAAGTATTCCTACCTGCCTGATAACCGCCCAGCTGTAAGAAGTCACTGAGCTGCGCTAGCATCTGTTGGATGTCAGGGATACCCATCAATGCCGGCTTCTCCTGCAGGTGCCAGGGCTAAATGAACTTTTGCACACCTGCATAAAAGTTACGTCCTCCCAGCCCGTCCAATCAAGATGGTTGAAGTTTAGGAGGGAAGAAGGGAGAAGGTGGCGGTGTCTGCAATGGAATGGTGACAGGTGAGTATCCCCAGGAGTTAAGTTCTGCATTTTAGTTCAGTAAAATAAAACTTTAGTTGTTTTTAGAGTAATTAACACGAATCCATTCCATTTCCACTTGTACAGTTACCTTTGTATATAGGTGATCTGTGCAAGTAGAAGTACAGTGTGGTATAACATACAATATATTGCCCTTATATATAAATTGAAAAAAAAAAATCTATTAATACTTTGCATACTAGAAAAATATTGTACTAATTTATTGTATTGTATTATTATATTTTATTTATACTAACACATCGCAATCAGTTTTAAATATCTGCTTTTATTTTTTCCTCAGGCAATTGCGACTCATTGATACAGATGAATTCCATAGTAGGCAAGAGTCAATGGAGCTTTCAATTTTCCAAAACATTGTAATGAGAAACATTGATGCTGCCAAAGACACACTACTGAAAAAGTAAGAAAACAAAACATGTTATTCGTTAGATTAAAACTCAAATTTACCTGTATTCGATTCAAAATCTGTTCGGTGTAAATTGGCAAAGATTTTGGTTCTGAATATTTTTAGATTCTGAACCAATGTAAGCTCTTTAACTGTACACAGAAGGCCGCCATTGCATGGTATATATAGTAAAGGTCTGACTGACAATGCTGCAGGGCTTATAGCTACAAGATTGGAAATGGTGTAATAAGCTAAACCTTGGGAATGCTAGCACTAAACTCTATATCCTTCTTTTTCTCTTGTTAAAATTAATAAAAATTGATAATCGGGTTTAATAATAAAAATACTTTTTTTTGCAGATGGTTTGCAGAGATTCAAAACATATTTTACCAAGGAAACAAGAAAAAGCTTATTCCCAGTAACCACAAAAAAATGGAATCATTTTTCAATTGCGTGGCTACATTAATGACGGAGCAGCTTCAAAGCCTCACATTAGCATCTATGCAGGATTACACCGATTTGATAATACAGCCACCGGTGAGTAAAGAAAAGACACATTTTATGTCATGACATGTCATTTATGTTATGGCGTTTTTACATACAATGAAAAAATAATGACATAGTAACTTGAATGTACTGTTTATTTAAATTTCTTTTGTTCATACAAAGGATTTATTGTTACTCTATGCCTTTTGTTACAGTAAAACATTTCAAAATTTATCTGGTAAGTGGTTAAGGTAAAAATTTACACTTATAGCTTTTCCTGGAGTGGTCAGTGTTAGGACAATCCTGCCGGATGGTCCAACAATAGTCAGCCATCATATGTACATCCCATCTACCCTGATACCGTCCTTCCATGACCTTCAAATCTTCGTGGAATCGTTCACCTTGCTCATCACTGACTGCACCAAGGATTTTTGGGAAGTTAGAAAGATGGCTATGCAGAAAATGCACTTTGATGCTTATATTGCAACCATTTTGTAGCTCTCCAAGAGTTTTTGGACAGATTCTGTGTAATTATTTGCTGGTGTGTTTCCAAGAAAGTCCTTGACAATGGCTTTGAATGATAACCAAGCATTTTTTTCAACTTCTGACATTGTCCTGATGAAATGTTCATCTTCGATGAGCTGCCGAATCAGTAGACCATCAAACACACCGTTTTTTTAAATAACAGGCTAGGAGATGCCAAAATAAGGTACTTGAAGCAGTCTCATTCAGTTGGCAAAGCTTTAACAAACTGCTTCATCAGACCCAGTTTCATGTTCAGAGGTGGGAATATATTTTCGTTCTATCAACAATTAGCTCATGTAGAATGTTTGGATCACCTGGTTTTATGGCAGATCTTGGAGGCCAATTCCTTTCCACCCAATGCCTCTCACGAGCTCTGCTGTCCCACATGTTGCAAATGACAGACTAATACAGCCAGTGATACTGGAGGAGAGGACCCTGCCCTGAAGATTCTACAATCTGGTAGGTGGGGGAATTTACATACAATAAGATGGGAGATATGGAATGGTGGGAAGTAGTGATGGTTTCAAAATACAGAAGAAGACGAGTAGGCAAGTTTGAAAAAAATGGGTTTTGAGTGCTCTTTTAAATGAGCAGAAAGTTGGAGCAATATGGAGATATAGACTGTAGGTTTGTTCTTAAGTTGAATTTGTATGTAAGTCGGTACATTAATTTATTAAATGCTTCATATTATTAAGCAGCATGGTGTCAGTTACTGTATAAAATCCTCACTGTGAGCTAATCACAAAAAAAGCAAAAAAAAAAGCTTTATGGAGCTTAGAGATTCATTAACTTCTGGAGCAAGCTGCGCTTTGATATGCAAAAAGAAACAACTGCAGAGTTTGTCCTGGTCATTAAAGAGTTACAAAAGGCTGCAGAAAGAGCTCACCCCACTAGGATCACCAACAACCTCTGCTGTGTTTAGCAAAAGATTTCTTCTGCAAGTCATGCAAACCGCCCCCTCTGTCCTGCACACCAGGGAGGAGGGTAGCCCTGTTCGCATCTAGGTGTCTGTCCGTATGTCGGATGTCCTTAACCCGGGGACTACTTCTAGTTACAGTTAGTTGGTTTGAAAAGAAAGAAGACCCCCTTTCATTGAATTCAACAAAAACAGAAGAAACATGGCAGAACATCATCAGAATCCTACACCTGCAGTGGATCCAAAGATCTATGCTTGGCAGATATCATAAACTTTCTTCCACGGAATGAATTGTTAATATTAAACACTATTTATATAGCACCAACATATTATGTAGCGCTGTCCTTCTTGTACTTCTTCTGAATTCACTTTTATTACTTCTTATGTGCTGTGATAATTTCCTTATGTGTTTCAGTTTGTTCTGAGCAGTCCTATATCAATAATGTGTTTCCTCTTTTCCAGATTCCGAGTCTCTGAACATTTAGGAATCATTTTCATCCACCAATTATATTACCAATGTGCCTTATTTTTTTGCCTCTTACTACTTACATTATATGATGCTTACTTGAATGTAAAGAGCTTTATATGTATCATGAACAAGGGCTGAAATTCTGACAATATATTTCTGATAAAAAAACTAATAGCTTGTGGAGTGCTTATAGGAAGATGTGTGTTCAGGTAAGTGAGCCAGATCTGCTTAAGTTCTCACCACCTTGTCTGATGTGTCCCTCATTCTGAGTCTTGGACATTATTATATAGGTTTAGTTTTTGGGTTCTCTAATCAAAATAGGGAATCACAGAAATCATATCTAAAATTATTTTGTTGTTTGCCATATGTAACCAATTTGTAAAATAAAAGCTTATAGCTACAGAAAAAAGGTATAACTGTTTAGAAAGATAATAGAAAGTAGAAAGAAAATACTTTTTTTTTTCTGTCCTTGTATTTTGAACTCAGATGCTGCAGATTGAAACTAACTACTAACATAGTCCCAATATTCAATTGCATAATTATTAATATTTTCAGTAGAAGACTGTAACATTTGGAAAATAAAAAATGTAAAAAAAAAAGATTTTTCAAGCAATTTTTGGGTAAGTCGGGAAAGCATTGCACTGGCAAGAAGTGTATCTACCTTTTACCCTAGCAGGGCCACTTTAAAGGTTCTCTTTAAAGTTTTTCTCTTAAGCAACCATTTTTTGGTGCTCCTTGAGTACTCATTGGCATACTGAGACACTTTATTACCAAGATGACCAACAGGAAACCTAAACTGACCTGTAGGTTTTACCTATTTATATGCTATTATAGGCCAATGGAAAACTTTTAGAAGACACTAAGTTTGAATATTAACATTTTTTTTGTAGATTGTATTTGTAGATGATGTAAACATGCCTGCCAGAGAGGTCTATGGTGCCCAACCTCCTGTGGAATTGCTACGTCAATGGTTGGATCATTGGAACTGGTATGATCTGAAAGACTGCTCGATGATCAAGCTAACTGATATACAAATTGTATGTGCTATGGGACCACCAGGTAATTCAACAAATTCCCAGAAGAAATGTTTTGCAAGCTTAGTTCAAAATATGTTAGTGAAGTCATTTTGCATTTGAACCACATGGTTGTATCAGTAAGGAATGGAGTTACATCCTACTAAATTGCTATGGCTAGTGTAAGGTCTCTGTGTGCTGTAGGCACCTTAGATTAGAACACCTTGGCTGATAGCTACAATTTGCTTTGTGTGTATATAAAAAAAAATCTTACTGTGTATAGACTGCTGGCTGTATTTATTATTGGCTCATCAAACACCACCTTTTCCTATACTAGAATGGTTTATCCATAGCCAGAATGGTTTACTGCAGAGCTGCAAAAGAAAAATATATGATAAGTGTACCAGATATTTGTGGATCACAATGGAGGCTAAAAGTAATTTTTAAACGTTAGGCGAAAAATTGCCTAAAACAAACAAACATTAAAACAGTGTAGTAGTATGTTTAAATATTTCAAAGATTAGAGTCTGGGAATGCTAACCATGGCTACATCATACTAGTTGGACACACTCCATGCTCGAGCATTGCTGCTATTTTACAAAGCTGAAAATATGGCTTTCGATTGTGCAGCCATGAATTTGCAGCAGTTCATTGAGATGGAGCCTTTGGAGGACTTTGGATACTTTGTAAGTGCAAAGGGGGTGAATTTTTTTGGGGGGGTTGGCTTATATAAAGTTCTGTTGGAAGGCACACTGATATCTGGTTACATTACTGAAACTAAATTCCAAAGTCTTGTTCTATAGTAAA
>NW_027318428.1:0-6145 GCF_032062135.1 Pyxicephalus adspersus
AAGGCAGGGAGGGAGAGATATGGCTCCAACGTAATACCTGAGGCCTGGTAAAATGTCTGAATTGCCCTCCTCAGGCTCACCACACATGCTGCTCTGTCCAGGGGGAGGAGCTTAAACTGCTGCACCAAAACAACTCAGTATCCTAGGTTGCTAGGCAACCGCACCCCTCACCCTCAGCTCTCAGTCTCCATGGGCCCGGGAGGACACAGCATAACTTTGCCTGGCAAGCAGGGCCATGCTGACGTTATCATTGTCTTTGCTTTGGTCTTGCCTGGCAATAAGCTGCCCCCACAGCCCGCTAAAAAGGTAAGCCTTAGTTAAAAATAGAATAAATAAAGATGTTTGTAATTTTTAGGGGTAGGGTAAGGGGTGCTTCCCTGTATTCATTCCCCAGGGTGGGGCGGTGGATATCTGGAACAAGAACATTTCGGTTTAAACTCGAGCATGTACAATAATTTGTATTAACCAGCAATCAAAGTGATGTAGAGAATCTGTGGCATTACAACAGTCGTAAACTTTATGAGTGATATTAGGAACTGACAAATCTTAAGTGTAGCAGGGCCATGCTGACCTTACCAAGGTCTTAGATTTGGTCTGAGTGATATTAGGAAGAGACCAATCACACAGACGAGGCCATGCTGTCATTATCATAGTACTTTATTTGGTCTGAGTGATGCTTTGACGTGAACAATCACAGGGCAGCATGTGATAAGCAGGGCCACTTTTTCAAAATGTGACCAATCACAGTGCAGCAGGGCCATGCTGACATTATCAGAGTCCTAGCTTTGGACTGAGTGATGATTTAAAGCATCCAATCACAGTGAAGCATGTTATGCTAATTTTATCAGAGTCTTAGCTGTGGTCTAAATGAGGCTTTGAAGCAACCAATCACAGTGAAACAGGGCCATGCTGACATTATCAGAGTCTTAGCTATGGTCTGAGTGATGCTTTGAAGAGTGACCAATCACAGTGAAGCAGGGCCATGCTGACCTTATTATTGTCTGCTTTGGTCCTGAGTAATGCTTTAAAGCAACCAATCATAGTGAAGCAGGACCATGCTGATAGTTTTAGAGTCTTAGCTTTGGTCTGAGTGTTAGCTTCAGGGATGCTTTGAGGTGACCACAGTAAAGTGTAGGTTATGCTAATATGATAATCAGTCTTAGCTTTGGTCTGAGTGAAGTTTTGAAGCAACCAATCACAGTCAAGCAGGGCGATGCTGACATTATCAGTCTGAGTGATGTTTTGAGCCGACCAATAACAGTGAAGCAGCCCCCTATGACATCATCACACACACCTGCAGGAAGGCAATATTAAGAAGCATCCTCTCTTAATCTGGCACATTTGCTTAAAGCTCTTGTGTTGTGCACATCTGCTCTAGCAAAGCGACGGTTTCATAGCATTAACATTACATCAGCATCTTATACTCAGGTTGGAATCTTTAATTGGTGCTTTAATGTTCATATTCTTGAACAAAGCTTTATGTTATTCACATTCATGTTCCTTGGTAAATAATTGCTTAATAAACCAAGTGAAATATTCAAAATTAGCCAAAAGTCTTTCTTAGTAAATAAGTGAAAATAGAAATTCCCTAAAAATTTTAAATAAACAAACAAATTTAAAAAAAGCAAACACAGAAAATAATCATACCAAAAAGAAAAAAAAAACAATATATTATAAAATGTCATCAACAATTCTCTATATCATATTTATTTACTAAAGAATATGAATGGGAATTATTAACATTATTTAAGCTTTGTTCAAGATTATGAAAGGTATTACATGGAACAGTAAAAGTTTATGAAAACCACTAAAATGCTTGCAAATTCTTTATCATTATAATATATTTATTATACTGAGCAGCTCAAAGGCCTGTTCCTGTACTCCATTATCAATGGAAGCATTAATGTGGATTCCTCTAAAGATGAGGCCAAAATCCCATTGTCCTAATATGTCTCCTTCTCTATAAGGGATGGTCAGCATCACAAATCTAAACTGAGGCTACATACACACGTCATATGAGTCTCATCTGATAATCGCCTCAGGGCTGATATTGGACGAGAATCTGGCGTTTACAGCGCTCGTCGTTCTGGCGGATCCATGGATGGGTAACAATCGTAATGAAAGTTAAGGGGAGAGCGCAGCGGGGGCCTGCTCCGTCATTCCCCCCCTCCCCTCTCTATAGAGCAGAGTGCCACTGTATGTACAGGGTTAGTTTGTGCATCATGCAGTCTTGTCGTTGGAAAGGATCGTGAAACTCATGGCCTCTCTTGTAGGGGTTCGGGGGTGGGGGGTTTATTTGGAATCAGAAAACCCTCTTTAAATCTCAATAGTTTTAGTTTTTTTTGAGTTTTAAGAAAATGAAGGACAAATACAATACAATAATAGAAAAAATATACAATATAAAACAGCCTAAACCGCCTAAACCGCTGCACTAAAACAACTCAGTATCCTAGGTTGCTAGGCAACCGCACCCTCGCCCTCAGCTCTCAGTCTCCATGGGCCTGGGAGGACACAGCATAACTTTGCCTGGCAAGCAGGGCCATGCTGACGTTATCATTGTCTTTGCTTTGGTCTAAAGTTTGCTCCGAGAAGATATTTACAGCCCTTATTTGGCTAGTTTTTCAGCTTCAAACCTCTTGGCAAACAATAAGTAATAAAGTGGTAATAAAAGCCATGTTGTAGAGCAGAGAAACCACTCACCTTCCTCTGTGGTTTTGCTTCCTTCCTGGCCAGACCAGTAAGGTGTCGTACTGCTGATTTTCCCTCTATGGTGACCAAAGTTTTCACTCTAAAAGGATCAGCAATAATCTGTGTATTGTACTCCTTAAATGAGGAAGTGTTCCTTTCCCATACCCTGACTCCTGTTATCAGGCTCCTTTTTATAGTAGGCAAATTCATTTCTCTGAAGTTGTAATCCTTTGTTTCCCCTGTCTTCTCAAGAATAGATAAATCCTGATGAATGAATGTAAACCTTACCATATTTAGTCAAAAAAAAAGTATCAATGCGGAGGCTCTCCACAGAAATTCTTTAAATTATGCGATGCATGGTTATGTGTACCAGAATATAAGTGCTGTAAAAATATGCAGATGCCAGAGAACCCCTGTTATAAAGTCAATTAATGGGAAAATGCTATTTGCATCCACTACCAGTGGGAAGAATGCCTTCCCGTGCATTAGTGATCAGCATGTCACATTTACAGACCGCTAAAAAGCTCCTTGGTCTTATGAAACTGGCTCTGCCAGTGGTGTTGGCCCTAGTATTATGCAGGCACCCATTTTTTTTTTAGGTTAGCTCTCTTGCCTTTGCAGTGCTAGGTCCCAGGTTCGATTCTCGGCCAGGACACTATCTGCATGGAGTTTGCAGGTTCTGCCTGTGTTTCTGTGGGTTTCCTCCGGGTACTCCACTTTCCTCCCACATTCCAAAGACATGCAGTTAGGTTAATTGGTTCCCCCCCAAATTGACCTTAGACTGTATTATTGACATATGACTATGATAGGGACATTAGATTGTGAGCCACTTTGAGAGACAACTAGTGACATGACTATGGACTTTGTACAGCGCTGCGTAATACGTCAACACTATATAAATACTGTGTATTATTAAGTATAATACTGAATAAAATATATATGTGTCAGTGTGTGCTAATACAGGTATATGCAACTGGAGTATTCTGCTATTCCGTGCAAGGCATTTAAGATGTATATATTATGCTCATCCCATGTTATTTGTTTCTTTGATCCTTCTGGGGCAAGGACTTTAGGGATCTTTTTATAAAGCAGTAATTCTGACAACATTCTCTGGTGGAGAATTTATCACTTCCATTTAATGTTCTTTTACATGGATCTGGAAGATTGTCTACCAGAGAATGTTGCAGAACATTAGATTCGCTGCAATGTTGATAAGTTTGTTGCTGATAAGTTGGGTCACAATACAGGGGCAGCCATCCGCCTACAGCTTCTATCCTCCCAGCTTATTAAAAATTCTAGGGAAAATACTGTACTGCTTTATAAATAGATCACTTCGATAACCCTGCTAATAACTCTGTAATACTAATATACTAACTGTAATCTAATAAGATTTCCTCATGCTTGATTTTTTTTATTTTTTTTAAATAGTTCTTTAAGTCTTCCGTGTATAGAAGATACAATGACTTTGTCGTGTTCCAGGAGATGTTGTTGCAGAAATATCCATACCGTATGGTACCAGCTCTCCCACCAAAGAGAATGCTCGGAGGTTTGTCCATTGTGTCTTTATTCATTTGAATAAAAGTTTTTGCTGATTTCCACATATATAACCTTCTGCTTTCATCTAGAAGGCCCTTGTGCACATTTTCCTCCGGTGCTGATTGTTTTTATTTTAATATACTGCTAAATACCTTTTTTGTAATGAGCTTCTATGCAACTTTGGGTTTTTATGGTATAGGGCAGCCCAGTTTTGGAAGGCTGCAGTGGTCTGGTGCACAGGATGAAAAACATAACTGTTTGATCCTTAATTTCTACTTGAACTGAACATTTAACCAAGTGCATTAAAACATTGATTTTAATTTAAAAGAAGAAATTTATTGAAATACCATAACATCTACAACAAACACTATTTTAAATTTTACTATTTAATACAGTAGAAGAATACGTGGGGCATGTTGTGCTTTGAAAAGTGTTTGGAAATCAATGCAATGCAGTGTTATGCTGTCAAACAGTTTATCTGCCTGCAGCCAACATTCTCAGCAATATCATGGCAATTATTTCTCTGAAAAGGCCCAGGACACCTTATTGTTCTTTCTTTATTAAAGTTTCAAAAATATAACAAAGATGCCTTCATTGATGATAACAACAAACTGAATAGAACTGACTGCACACATAAACACACATGATGCTCAAAGTTTTACTTAACCATGTGCTCAGTTTATGAGCCAATTTAAGGGACTAATCTGTATTCTGCATTCCTAGTTTAGTAAAGCTGAAAGTTTAAAAAAAAGTTATTAATGCTTTTTTTCAATGTATTTGCTAAATGTAAGCAGTGTAAGTACCCACAGTTGACATGGTATCAGCTTTTGCAGCAGCAATGGAGTGTGAGACAAAAAGCATCAGAAGGAGCTAATAAGTTCATGTGATGAATAGAAGCAGTCTGATCAGAGGAGAAAGGGTGAAAGAGAGTTGTACTCATTGGGATTGATTTAATAAAGATCTCCAGGGCTGAAGAGGATACACTTTCATCAGTGAAGCTGGAGAATCCAGCAAACCTGGAATGGATCTGGTTAAGGATTGAAAACATTTGCTAACAGATAGCAAGCAACTTTTAAGAAATCCATTCCAGATTTGCTGGATCACCCAGCTTCACTGATGAAGTGTATTCTCTGCAGCTTTGGAGAGCTTTAGGTGCATTGTGCTGGTCCTTCCTTCACTTTCTCTTGGATCTCAGTTCAAACTTTTTTTAAGGGGCAGATGAAGTTACAGAAATAGATTTATTCAGACAGACATTGTACTAACAATCCTCTAGTTCCGCAATCTTACCTCCTTATTTCTGTTCCAGCAGTTAAATAATTCAAGAGATACTCCTTACCTCCCTTCTAATAGTGGATATTTTGTCAGCCACCTCTATAAGTCAAGCAAGTATGTATAGGTAAAGAGAAAGAAAGAGGTTTGAGGCTTGTGGTTTTTCATTCAAAAATAACTTTGCATACTCACTGTTTCTTGCAGTTACTTTCCTATACATTCGTCTCCTTGCACAGGCCATTCAGAAGAGCATATTTAAGTTTTTCATAGCGTTCGCATTCACATTAGGTTTTCTTTACCTCTTGAAATGCTTGTTCGAATTTGCAGCATTTATGTATTTTCGGAAAGAGTTTGAAGAGTTAGAAAGAGAAATAATGCAAATAGAGATGCATTTAAACGCTCTAAAAGAAAATACTAGACGACTACAAAGGAAGTGGGGAAGTCCTTTCAACTTTTAATATAAGAATGTTTAATGCAAAATTGTGAAAGCAATATCGACATACCTTGAGAATGTAATAGTTCTCAGGGAGTTATGGGTGGGTGGGTGTATTCGGTGAATGGGCGGGTGGGCGGGTTCACCAAAAGTGTCTAATGGCTGCTTGTTTTTTTTTTTGCAGCCTATTATTATTTTTATTAAGCAGGATTTATATAG
>NW_027318429.1:0-6144 GCF_032062135.1 Pyxicephalus adspersus
CCTACTCATTCCTGAACTTTTTATTTCTTATTGCCCCTCCTTTCATCCCTTCCCTGCACCTCTTCCCCCCCCCCCCCCCCCCCCCCCCCCCCCCCCCCCCCCCTTCCCCTTCTCCTTCTCCTCACGCTCTGCACCTGCCACTTACTAAATGATTAACCCTCTGCTGTCACCCTTCATGTCTGCAAAGTCATGCTGACCCTTGCACTATACTCCTTTCTCTCTTATGTTCCAGGGCTCCCTTTATATACATTATGATTTTTATCATACCTTGTGTAGATTCTGATATGCTGTTAAGTAATGCACACATCATATCTCCTCCTGTTTGATGAGGGTTTAGGATATGAGTCGGCCGCTGAGTTTTCTGGAACTGGTTCTCCAATTCCATGAAACCTTTATCACCAGAGAGGACAGTAAATGGGATTTGCTTGGGAAGCCGTTCATCCAAACGACCAGCCTGAAACCACACCACGACAAAATCATTTGTAATACAAGTCATTTACATTGTTGCTACTGGGAAGCTTTACGAAAGGCAACTAGAGCACATAAAATCGAGGGATTACCCTGTACTTTCCCTATTCAGAAGAAACCAAGAGCAATGCCATGACCCAGCTTCCACATCCCCCACCCCCCCTCCCCTTTGCTGTACATTTTTCAAAAAATCTATCCAAGATTATTTATATAGTCAATCTGGAAGTTCAGTTTACAATTGCCTTGGCTTTAAGGGGAACAGGAACTCAGACATATGGTTACATGAACAGTAGTACATTAGAGAGGATCTGTCTTTAGCTTCTACCTTAAGGAAAGGAATAATGTAAAGGTAAATGCCTGCTAAAAGTTTGGTGTAACATGAAAAGAAGACTTGAAAAGTGACATTCAAGCTACCAAGACAGGCTTCAGCTGGCATAAAAAAGTGAAAAGGCAATGTTAGCTAGTCTATTTACACAGTACATACTAATATATAATGCTTACGTGAACACAAATGGCAAAGTCAGCTGCATCTTTATGGTCAGAGCAGCGAGGGTGAAGAAAAAAACAGCCAGTATTCGATAGGTGTCTAAAAATTTTGCAATCCATTGGAGGTTTCCAGGTGCTCTTCCCTCCTACAAAAGGTAAACAGAATATTCAAAGAATTCATTTATCAGTATATATCCCATCATGTAATAGTAATGTAATAGTAGATGTCCCTGCAGGTAGAAACTACATACCAATTAGCTTAAACATTAAAAACACCTTATGTTGTGTAAGTCCCCTTGTGTAAACTAAAACACCTCCATCAGCGGGCGCCACTGTAAAGAAATTATTGCTGTCATCCAATTAACCTGTTAGTGGCTTTATTGTCACCAAAAAAGATATATATTAGCTAATTACTGACAGAGTATTATTCTAGTGTCTTGGTGCACAACTTGTGAGCCAAGGACCAGATGCAACCTTTTAGTACTTTGATATTTTTTTCAATATATAAAAGGGGTTATAGCAGTAATCTCTATTAGCTCTCATTGTACTCCTACATCACATTGCTCATCAGGAGCTCAACTACAGCTGTAGCATGCTTCAGTCTAACCTTTTATTCTAAAATGACAGTCCTGTCTATTAATATAATAAACATTTAGGGCAGTCTGTTGGTGATATCAGGAATCCTAATAAGAACCTTTTTCTTTTAAGAGGACAACCACTACTCCTATAAAGCCTATCCGGAGGACAGATCTCTTTAAATCAGGTAAATTTGGGAATATTTACATTTTGGTTATGTATATGTATCTTTCGGATTATCGTTTCCCCATATAAGGAGGAATGTTTGCAAAAGGGACATACATAAAGATGACCAGGTCCTAGATTTCCAATCTCGTTCTATGTTGGTGTTGGAGAATTCCCCTCATTTGTTTCAAAACATTGTCCACACTTACTGTAGTTTTACAATTGTACAATGTTGTTCTTTCTTTCATTTTTAATAGCTCCTGTGTGCCCAACTGGGGTGACAGTTCCTACAATAAGAGGTAAGAAGAAATCTCACAATGATAACACCTGCTTTAAAGACAACTCTTCAAGACTCTTCCCTACTCTATCCAAACACGATGACTATACATACACGCAATCTTGGGGATAAGTTGATTAATTGAACAAAACTTCCCCACAGCAGCATTCAATGGGTGATGACTTTATGGTGGTTTTCTGGGGGTTAACATGAGCAGCTTACTGGGGCACCACAATACCTGATGCAGGGGAAGCCAACTCCCTTGGAGTACATTGTCTTTTTATTTACATGTCTGTTACAAGGACAAACACAAAGGAATAATAAAGACACACCAGGCCATGTTTTTAAATTCGATTGAAGAAAACAAATGAAAGGAAAGCTCACCGTGAAATCCCCACACAAATGTTCCCTGATTGAGGTATCCAGGTAGATGAGAAAAAAACTTTGACCAGTTATCCAAGTCAATAAAAACAATGTGGGTCATGGTTCGGAGAAAATCCAAATCTGGTAATTCACAATCTGTAATTTCTAGAGGGGAGGATTTATAAATTAGTCATTACTTAACATTAATCAGTGTTCTCTCCCAACCCCTTTTAGCCAGGTGCACATTAATAGTTTAAGTGGTATTACAGTTTTAAAACTTTACTCCCTAAACAAAGAGCTCCTCAAATGTCTAAAATAGTACCCAATAAAAGCCAACACTAGCGCCAGGCAAGAAATAATAATTTTGTAGCAGGAACTCAAAATGATTCCCTCTCACAACATTACACCCAATAGCCTTCTTTTGGTTTAAAGCTGGATTACATTATTTTGGGGAAATACTTGAAAATCATCAATGTGCTTGTTTATAGTTTCTTAAATACAAAAACAATTAATGTTCAATTATCTAGTACTGACTAAGCCTATCCCCTTTCATTCTTTTACTTTAGAAAAGACTAAGTAAACATCTAATTATAAATGTATACACTGCTCTACACATAAAAATGTTACCCAAGGTCAAAAACCTTTGTCTTAGAAAAGGAAAATACCAAAAATACTATCACAACTTCAATCTTTGCATACTTTAAATTGTCCCACATTTGCAGCAAATAGGTCAGATTTATTTATAATACAAGTTATCTTGCTTATTGAATTTCCTGATGCCAATTCCTTCTAGCTAATGATTTTTTGCACTTGTGCATACAATTTGTATTAACTCTATGGCAACCAGAACTTTTGTAGCAAACTGTCACTAACACTGCTGTAAAAGACTAACACTGTAATAATAAATGCAGTTTGACACATACCTGAGAAGGACACAAAAGCCCTAAGTGTGGGATCCCTGTTTCCATAATTACTTTCTGTGGCTTTAATCCTCAAAACAAAAAGTTATCACTGATAATAGGCAAACTTTCTATTTAAATACATGTCTGATATATACTTTTTGCCTTTGCAAGTTTGTATTTTACCAAGCAATATACATCACATACCTCTATCAGTATTATGTATCTCCATAGCTTCAGTTTCTGGTTTAATTTTGTCTGACGTTATTGTGTCAGCCAAGACATTGAGGGTGCTGCCCTGAGCCTCGTAATACATTGGTTTTGCATGGGTTTTCTCTGTTTTTTTTGGCTTCTTTGTAGCACAGGTACCATTAGATGTAAACTGAAACACGTCACCTTGGGATTCATTAGTTGTGAAATTATAATTTTTGCTTGGCTTTTTCACAAAGCAATGTTTCATGTGGTAGTGAGCCTGAGCACCTTCTGGCTCTAAGAAAGATTTTGAGCAAATGCTGCATTTTACCACAACATTTTTGGACTGCCCTTCCTTACATTCATGTGCATTGATGCCTTCCAAGGTTTGGCCGGTTGCTGGACATAAAGAACAGCTATACCAGATTTTTCCTTTCTCAAACAGTCTATCCAAGCAGAGTTTGAAGTCAGTCTTCTTTTTTGCTTTAAGAGAATATTTTTCTAGACAGCCACAAGTTAACCGCTTTTCATGCTCACTGCATGAGGTTGATGCCACTTCTGAAATTTTATTATCTGACTGCCCCTGATTTGGTAAATAACTGTAGTCCAAACTGTGAAAACTTTCATAATGGCTAAGGAAGGCAGATTCCTCATCAAAATAGAGATCTTCACAAAGCCCACAGAAATATTTCATTTTTACATCCCCATCATGCTGAAGCTGGCAGTGTCTAAGTAAAGTTTCCATTTTATGAAATTTCTTTTTACAGGTGTCACAGCAGTATTTATGAAACTGGTGAATTTTTAGAGACTTACAGTGTTGTAGAACCACCTCCTCCGTTTGAAACATCTCCTCACAAATGTGGCACTGCCACAAGCTTTCGGGAGGCTGCTGTGGTGATGGGGACGGGTCTGTTTCGAGAATCTCCAGTATCATCTTAGTTCCTGAGGAAGTAGTTTGCTCTGCAGGCACTTCCTGTTCACAGTAAAAGGAATGGCCACCATGGCAATTGACAATATGCCTCAACACATTTTCAATTCTTCCAAGCTCAGTCCCACACATCTGGCACCAGAAAAGAAAATTGTCCAAGCTTGCACCACCATGAAATCTGCACATGTGCAAACGAATAATGGCAATGTCATCAGCAAGCTTACCACATACCATACACTTGTGTGAGATCCTGTTGGCGGTCATAATGTGCTTTTCAGCAGCTTTTTCAGTTGAAAACCGCTGGGAGCATTCACAGAACCAAGCAGTCATCAATATATTATCCACTTCTTTTACACAACCATCATTTTCACTTTCCTTCATGCGCTTTGCCAAAGAACTGTCATCGTTCTTGTTTAAACTTCTTTTGAGAGTGCAATGTTTTAATCTAGCATTTGCAGCTGACACGCAGAAGTCAGAAGGTGTTTTTGTTCCTTCATTTAAGTAACAAAATGCTAGAATAGACTCCTCCATAGAAGTAACCTTTTTAACGCTGTGACTTGTTCTTGCGACGTGTTTTGCAATGTGTGCTTCATCATTCAGTCCTTGTTTACAAGGTAGGCAGAAAGCTTTTACCTGGAAAACAGATGCAACATCCACTATGCTCTTTTCTGAAAGTGAAGAAGGACCAGCATTCCGACAAAGCGTTCTAAAATACATAAATAGATACAAAGACAATTTGGAAAGAAAGGTTAGCACAAAGTGTTAAGAGCATGGTCAGGTTTGGAGTTGCTGGTCTATATGTTTAAGACCTAAGATTGAACTAAATGTCTATAATGATTAATGTATGGAAAATATATACAAGTCTACTTGTTCATTTATTAGAACATGTCATGTTTCTGCACCCTCTGCTTCTGATGAATCAGCTTTGTCATGAACAAAATGCGTTATATCATAACAATTTGTGAACAGATTTTTTTTTTCTATACACAGACTATTTCTTTTAAACTCTTTTAGGCTGGGTCTAAACAGACTGTTTCCCCAGCGTTTACCCTGAGCCTTTAAAAACCCATGTTTTGAAATTCCTATGCATTCCAGTAGGCTAATCCTGTGGTCGCCAACCTTTTGGTTGTAACGGACCACTAATTTCACTGACTCCGGACCAGGCATGCACAGGGAGACTTGTGTCAATCAAAGGGGAAGAAACTTCCCCCAGAGTGACATCATGATGCCAGAACCCGCCCACATTCTACCAAAACAAAATTATTATTCTGACGGTAAAGCCAAACAAGTAATCCCCCTAGTCCCAAACAAAACCAAAGTCTTTACAACATAGTACAATCTATATATGGTAACTATTTCAGTTCACACACACCTGAAGTGGGAAGTTACTTCTAAGTGAGACCGAAGCTCGCAACGGCAAGACGTACACACAACCTGAAATGGAACATCCTTACAAAGTGCAATCAGGACCCTTTTTGCATAGGATGGAATAGGTAGTGGGCACGGGACTCCATTTTCACCTAAAATGGGAGAAATTTACCAACAGTAATTATACTATAATTATGATAGTTACCTTACCCATTACTGTGGCGCATCACAAAAAAAAGGTTCAGCAGAGAAATATATGCTTTAAATGTTTTGAAACAATTTTGTTTTGTTGTTCTTACCATGAACTCAAAATACTGCAAGTGTCATAAGGCCAATTCTGCTACCATATTGGTGATTTTCATTTAATACTAGAACAACACTAAAATGAACTGCTGGGTAAATACAACTTAAGTAAATCATAA
>NW_027318430.1:0-6140 GCF_032062135.1 Pyxicephalus adspersus
GCAAGTGAGCATGCTGCGGGCCATTTGTGCAAGTGACTCAGAGGATATCCCTGCCTCCGTCTTCACTGCATACTGCCACGGTGTGTCTGTGTCCTCTGCCTCATCTTCTCCATCTCCCACCTGCTCCTCTGGCTGCCCCCCCTCTCCTGCCACCTGAGTAGAAAAAACACCCATTTCGCTATACATTGCTTGTGCTCCAATGTCCTACTCCAGTTCAGCCACCAAAGGGCTCATGTGGCAGTGAGATCTAGGCGTGGCGTCTCCATCTCCCTGACCAGTCAGATTTACCAGCATCTGTTCCAGGACATGAAGCAGTTCAATGACGTTTTTCATCCCGTAGTCCTGGCGACTGTCAAATAAGGCCTCCTGATAGGGCCTAAGCAAACAGCAGGCGTCACGCATGAGCTGCCACTGGCTGACATCTAAGTTACACATGGGAGTACTCTTATCTGCTTGGATCATCAGGAATTCGTTGAAGGCCTTTCTCTGTTCGTATAATTTTTCTTTTTCCACAGATATAAGCCACCAAAGGCTTTTCAACATAGCACTTGCACCCCAATCACAAGAACAAATTGCTGAAATGACAGAGCTGTATATTGGCTATTTGGATTCCCTAATATTCTTTTTCTGCACTTTTTAAATCGATTTTCTAGCACTGTCCCTAGCCCCTTCTGACGTCTCTACCTGCCATAAGGTAATTCCGATATCGAAAAAATATGGAGGATGGAAAAGTATATGTCTACTGATAGTCAGGAGGGTGATTTAAAGGAGTGGATTAACTCTGTAGCTTCTTCTGAGCAAGAGGTACTTGTTTTTTTTAAAAATTATTTTTGATAGGGAAATATTCAAAGCTAAAACAGCGGAGATAAACAAGTTACCCGTTTCTCCTAGATATAGCATAATTATATAGATAACGTTATTAGTCTAAATGAAAAAAAACGTTTATTTATGACCGGTTCAAATATTCTACAAGAATGATTACACAGGAGATGTCAGTATACTTATCAGTATTTCCAATGGGAAAGACTGTTATATTTTATATTACATTAAAAACTGGATATGCAAAATGTTTGTAACAAATTTCAGGGCCTTAAGTTCTGATTTTTGTTTTTCTTATTTTATTGTTTGTTATGGAATTTATTAAAGACCGTCTAGTATAGTTAATTTTCTTTGAGACTAAAATAAATTCAGATATTTTATTGTTCGATTCTATTTAAAAAAGAAGACTGGTACACTAAAAATTTTGTGCGAATGTTAAATAGAGATATTTTAGTGTTTAATTCCTGTTCCTATTTCTCAAAGAAGACAGTTTGGTATTTGGTAAAATTTCTGTGCTACTGAAAAATATATACAGATATTTTAGTGTTTGATAACTGTTCCTATTTACCAAAGAAGACGGTTTGGTACAGTGGAATTTGTGCCTAATGTAAAATAAACAGATATAGTTTGATACCTGTTCCTATTTACTAAAGAAGACCGGTACAGTTAATTTCACTTGCCACTAAAATACAGATAATTTACTGTTTGATACCTTACTTTTTTACCAAAAAAGACCGTCTTGTACAGATAAATTTCTTTGATTCCGTGAAATAAATACAGACATTTTAGTGTTTGACACCTATGCCTATTTACCAAAAAGATTGTTTGTTACAGTTAAATGTCTGTGAGACTGTAAAATAATTACAGATATTTTAGTGACTAAAACATTTTCATATTCACTCAGAAGACTGGTTCGTTTACATTTCTGTGCTACTAAAAAATTTTCAGATATTTTAGTGTGTGATACCTGTTCCTATTCGACAAGGGAGACTGTTTGGTACAGTTAAATTTCTGGCTGAATATAAAATAAATACAGATATTTTAGTGTTTTATACCTGTCCCTATTTACTAAAGAAGACTGTAACACTGAAATTCTGTGCTAATTTAAAATAAATGCAGTTATTTTAGTGTTTAATATCAGTTACTATCAGTACCTGTTTCTATTTACCAAAGAAGATGGTTCTTTTCAGTTGGATTTTTGCCTACTGTACAATAAATTCAGATATTGTATTGCTTGATACATGTTCCTAATTACTAAAGAAGACATTTTGTACAGTAAAATGTCTTTCGTACTTTAAGATAAATACAGATCTCTTTGTGTTTGATACCTTTCAGTATTTACCAAATAAAAAAGTTTGGTACAAACCTGTTCCTTTTTACCAAAGAAGACCTTTTTGTACAGTAAAATTTCAGTCCTACTTTAAAATAAAAAGAGATATTTTAGTGTTTGATACCCGTTTCTATTTTTTGAAACGGGTTGAAATTCTGTGCTACTAAAAAATATATTACAGATATTTTAGTATTTGACTTTGATAGTTTAGCAATGAAGACAATATGGTACAACTAAATTTCTGTGCTACTGAAAAATATAAATACGATAGTTAGGTGTTTGAAACCTGTTCCTCTTACAAAATTTAACAGTTTAGCACAGTAAAACCTTTTTCCAATTTAACAAAGAAGACAGTTTTGTAAAGTGAAATTTCTGTCCTACTTTAAAATAATTAGATATTTTAGTGTTTTATGCCTCTTCCTTTATAGCAAAAAAGTCTGTTTGTAAATATTCTGGCCTACTGTAAAATAAATTCAGATATTTCAGTGTTTGATACCTGATCCTTTTTACCAAAGACTTGCACAATGAAATTTCTGTCTTTGATACCAGTTCCTCTTTATCAAAGAATACTGTTTGGTACGGTAAAATTTTTGGCCTACTTGAAAAAAAAATACAGAAATTCTAGTGTTTTATACCTGTTCCTATTTACCAAAGAAGACCATTTGGTTCAAATTTCTCTGCGACTGAAACAAAAATTCTGATATTTTATTGTTTAATACCTGTTACTATTTACCAAAAAAGACTGGTACAGTGAAATTTCTGGTCTACTGTAAAACTAATACAGATATTTTAGTGTTTGATACCTGTTCCTCTTTACTAAAGAAGACTGTTTTGTACAGGTAAATTTCTGTCATACTTAAAAATACAGACATTTTTAGTGTTTAATACCTGTTCCTATTTACCAAAGAAGACCGTTTGGTACAGTTAAATTTCTAGGCTAATGAAGTTATATATGATAGTTAAGTGTTTGATACCTGTTCCTATTTACCAAAGAAGACTGGACATTTACCCTGAAATTTTTATGCTACAATATAATAAATACAGATATGTTAGTTTTTGATAGCCGTTTCTATTTAGCAAATAAAACTGTTCGGTACAGAAAAATTTCTGTCCAGTGTTCAATATATACAGACATTTTAGTGTTTGAGACCTGTACCTATTTACCAAATAAGACCGTTTTGGTCACTTCCTATTTACCAAAGATAACTGTTTGATACTGTTAAATTTCTGTCCTGATTTAAAATAAATACAGATTATTTATTGTTTGATTATTACTCTTTATCAAAAAAGACTGTTTGGAAATTAGAATTTCTGGCCTATTGTAAGATAAATACAGATATTTTAGTGTGTGATACCTGTTCCATTTTCCAAAGAAGACAATCTGGTTCAGTTAAATTTCTCTGCGCGTGTAACATAAATACAGATATTTTAATGTTTGATACCTATTCCAATTTACCAAAGAATACTGGTACGCTTAAATTTTTGTGCTACTGTAAAGTATATACTGATATTTTATTGTTTGATACCCGCTGCTATTTTAGATATTTCATATAATTTCCTATTTACTGGTAAATTTCTGTCCTGCTTTAAAATAAATACAGATATTTTTAGTGTCTGATACTCGTTCATATTTACCAAAGAAGATTGGTACATTGAAATTTCTGTCCAAGTTTAAAATAAATATAGATATTAAAGTGTTTGATAGCTGTTCCTCTTTACCACAGAAGACTGTTTGGTACAATTAAATTTCTGTCCTATTTTAAAATAGAGATATTTTACTGTTTGATAGCCTTTCCTTTTTGGCAAAGGAGGTTGTTTGGTACAACAAAGTTTCTGCTTAGTGTAAAATAAATACAGATAATGTAGTGTTTGAGATCTGTTGCTATTTATCAAAGAAGATTGTTTTGAACTTCGTGAAATAAAAACATATACATATATAAGAATCTAATAACCGCATAACATACATATAAAGATCTATTAGGCTTCATAAAATAAGACTTATGTATAAGGATAGATTAAACACATTATCAGTAAATAACAGTCCATTACACCAAACACACACACCCTGATAAAAAAATTTACAGCCTCCAGCAGTGGATCACCCAATAACGTGGATGCTTAAAAGACATTATGTAGTTAAGAAATATGCATGTTCAGCACCAGTAAATGTCCATTTTACTAATATAATATCGATATATAGATCTAATAGTATTCGTGAAATAAAACCATATACATATATAAGGATCTAATACACTGCATTATTTATTACACATATAAAGATCTAATAAGATCAATGAGATTTGAAACTAGTTGCATGTGTTTTTATAAACTTTGAACAGTCTTACACTATGTGCTATGTCTGGTGCAGGGGTTACCTGGGTGGAGAAGGGGTAGCTATGCTACACATATAAAGATTTAAAAGGATTCACGAACACCATGTATATAAAGATCTAATAACCTGCATAATATAATACACATATAAATATCTTATAGAATCCATAAAAGAAGACCAACAGTATCCCTGATATAATACACACACAATCTGCATAAAATTTGTTTTTAGCACTCCTTGGGGTAACTTATGGGGTTAATCTCTCTCTCTTGTAAGCATGCTAGTTTTGCAGCACTTGTGAGGTTAATTATGTTTTGTAATTTTGTTACTAGAGGGAGGGGGTCGGTGAATGAGCAAAGAGTGGGTGGAATATAGGAGGGCTAGGTGGAGGGCGTTAAGCTGGAGATGGGATAGATGTGAAACGACCTTTGGAGGGGCATGGGAGGGATTATGGGCGGAGTGGCCAGGTAAAGAGGCGTGTCAACCTGTCACTTTTAGTTTGACAAATAGAACATACGCTATACCACTAGTTGTAATTTTTTTTGTTTTTAGACAATGACGAATCAAGATTAAGAACGTGTTTTTTGTGCTGGACTTCTCTAAATTGTAATGTTCTATCCCATTATCTAAGAAATGTTTAAATACGTTTGCATTTATGTTTTAGAACAAAAAAAATGTGTTTTACAGAAAATTTACAAGAACTTGTGTTCTGTGCTTGATTTCTGCAATTGCAATGTTCCTTTCTCTTTACGAAGAGTTGTTAATACAAGTTTGCAACTTGAGGGTTTTCCTCAAATTTCTACACATTAGTGCATTGTTTTCATCTGAAATTATTAAAGGTTTACCAGATGCCTCTAGGAGAGATGTATTTTGGAGAAAACAATTTCTTTTATAACGACGAAATTTAAAATATTAAAGTGTTTTATCTGCTTCACATCTCACAATTGCAATGTTCTATCCCATTAAATATGTTAAAAAAAGATTGCATTTACGTTCAAGAACCAGAAATTGTGTTTTCAAGGATTTTCACTAATTTTATAAATTATTGCATATGTTTTTTATCTAACATTAGTGCATGTGTTTTCATCTGAGATGAACAATTATCTAAAAAATGTTTAAAAAAATTACTTTCATTAAAGAGCAAAATGTGTTTACATAGAAATTTCTTTAATTTTCACAGATTTGTGCATGTTTCCATCTAAAATTAGCAAAGATTTAGTAGACGCTTTAAATTGAGTTGTGTTAAAAGACAAAACTTTGATTGAGGTATCTAGGTAAAAATGAGTATATTAGTAATAGCAGAAACACTTTGAGTATTCTAATCAGTTCCAGGACTGGGTGTGGTGGGATATAGGTGACCCCAAAAGAAAGATAGTTTCATCCAAACAAGGCAATTAGCCTTCTTAAAATATACTAGAATAGTATAATAAGGCAGCATTATACTATTACACACGTCCTGCAACACACAGCCTCTCTGGAACAAGCAATTAGCTTTCCCATTCTTAGAATAGTATAAAATGTAACAAATACGAATAATCTAGAAAGGAGTGTGTGACAAATGACACTAATTAAATCCTAATTATTCAAGCTAGAGAATAAAAGGGGATTAATATCTATGAGTATATCAAAAGGCGATAAAAAAAGATCCAAAATATCTTT
>NW_027318431.1:0-2601 GCF_032062135.1 Pyxicephalus adspersus
CAATGACAGATGTTTCTTTCATTACAGGTTCACTTTTAAAAATGCATTAACAAGAAAATATAATACTGTACTGTACAATAGTCTTGCTTGTTCAGCTTTATAATCTTTACCTACAAGGTATAGTTTAAATGCTCACTATGTTTTGTAAACTGTGCAGGGTAGATGTATTTTGTAACTTCTTTGCTATTGAAGATTTTTTTTCCTATTTTACATTCTTTTTTACCCATGGTAGTCTAATACTACTCAAGTCGCCCATTAATTAAAACCATTTTGTTTACTATACATCTTGGTGCAACTAGACTTACATTCTAATTAGAAGTAAATCACCAGTCTCATAAAGAGCATAGCAGGAAAACTAAAATGAAGGCATTATCCAATGCTTCACACTCCTTAGCAATGCCACTTTAGATATTTTAGACAGTCTATAAATAATTAAAACTCCACCACTACAAATTATGTCCTATTATGCAAATAAATAGCCTCCTCCCAAGACTCATTAAATATTCCAAATGATAGGCTGAGCAGTTTCATCATGGTCCTGTAAGAGGTACTCCACTCTGTCAAATGGTATTTGACTCTATCTATTAATTAACTTCCAGAGATTTTATTTCCCAGTGTTCTTTCTACACACAAATATGTTTTTAATATGCTTTCCACATTTCAGAAAAAAAGCTTATCAAATCATTAAAAATAACTGGTTGTGAAACCCTTCTAATAAAAATATTTACTAGCCGGAAACTATTCCTTATTTTCTAAAATAATAATGAAATAAAACTAAAAAAACACTGAATGCATAGCTAAATTGGGAGAACCTATGATCTTACTCTCCCTACCATTCCATCAAGTTGGGGGAGGCAGGCAGCAAAAAAAACAGCAAAAATGATATACAGATTCCTTGAACCACAGGGAGGTCATCATTCCCTAATGCATAATGACTCCTTAAAAAATAGTAAGCAAGTTTAAAATGAGATGTAAAGGTGTTGCCACAAAGGGGGTAGTTTAGCACTGATAATGTGATCTCATCATCATCTCCCTCAAGGCACAAGGTAAGGCTTTTTAGGGGTTACATAGGTAGAATACTGCCTAATAAATCTAAAAAGGAAAAAAAAAAGTTTTTCACAGACTGATCACAGACCAAGCAGTCCCAAAACAACATATTTTTACCCACTGTGAGTATATTTTAAATGTATTTTTATATTCAACAAAAACATAGCTTTCAGATTTATTTTTACAATCATTTTAATTTTATTTTAATTTTTTTTATTACAGCTAAAGTATATTGTTAAATTGGTTGTTGGAAACTCACTCTTTTAATATTGGCCTATACAAAAGGCTCCTTATTGAATTTTAAGCTAGCTGTTTAACTGGCTGACAGTGTATTTTGGGTTCTTTGACGATTCCCCTAAACATGCAGGATTCACCAACAGATCACCTTGTAAAAATAAAGCCAGAAAAATAATGCAGCAAATAGATCTACAAACTGTTAATAATCTTGAATTTATTATTTCACAGACAATACATTCACTAAATGCTAAAATTTCAATATTTTATTGTAACATATGAGATCATTTAAGTTGATTCTAAAACCAAAAGGTCACGTCCGGTTCCGGCGCCTCGTGAGTCAGTAGCATGAGCTAGAGGCTCCCGCTCACCTCTGGGAATTTCCAATATAAAGCCACCACTTTACCCCGCGAATCACCCACAGCACCTTCAGAGCTACCCAGTTCCTGGATGCACCACTTTGTAGAACGTACTCATCCGCAGATTGTCAGAATCTCATGGTGAAAAAAGATAAGCAGTGGGCCGCGCCTTCCAAGATGGCCACCGCTCCAGCTTCCTCGCAGGCATAAGCGGACCCTGCTGACAGCGTGGATTCCTCTAGTCCAGCCAGGATTGCTGATGGGAGTTCTGTGCAAGGCATCAGGCTATGGGCCCAACCAACAAGAGTCATTGAACTCAGTTCACGTCTAGCCAAACTATTGGTCTTTCAGCTACTGCCGTACAGCACTGTGGTCTCGGCTCCCTTCCGTGACCTGATAGCCTGTGCCGAGCGGTGGTGGAATATACCAAGCAGGCATTACTTCTCCCACACATGGAAATGCAATTTAAAACCTCTCCCGGCCATTGGCATTCTCGGTATCTAGCCAAATCCATGTCACCATGGACAGCTGGACACGGAGTCACAGAGTGGGACGCTGCCTGTCCTTCACTGCTCACTGGGTGGCCTTGCATACCTCAGTGGGCTGTAGCCTGCAAGAGGCATTACAGCACTTGGTAGCCCTGCCGAGAGGTGTGTTGGAAAAGCATGGGCCACCCCAGTTCTCTCACTCCTCCTGCATTCCTTTTACCGTCAACTCCGCTTTTTGACACTCCTCCTGAAAGGCCAGCAGCAGAAGACACTGTGGTTAAGCGGGCACGCCACTACAGCTCCCTCAAGCACACGCGTTTCCAGGCAGTACTGAAACTGGTGTCCTTGGGGGAGAAAAGTATCCCTGCCAGAGAACTCTTGTCCACTTTGCACAAAGAGGTTGAGGCTTGGCTGATGCCCTCTCGGCTCACAACAGTCAACATAGTGTGCGACAAAGGGGCCAACCTTGTGGC
>NW_027318431.1:4274-6132 GCF_032062135.1 Pyxicephalus adspersus
AATGACAATATAAATGGAAGATGGAGTCCTGGTGCAAAAGGGAAGGGTTTGAGTTCATAGAGCACTGGGCTGACTTTTAATTGGAGTACAACCTGTATGCAAGAGATGGTTTGCACCTAAATAAAGGGGGGTCTTCTGTGCTAGGGGAAAGATGACGATTATGACTACCCAAAGAATCTGGGTAGCAGTGACCATAATATGATTTTATTTAATGTAAGTTATAAACAGGAAGCAAAAACAGGAAAGATAAAAACATTTCATTTTAAGAAAGCAAAGTTTCCATTGTTAAGGGTGGCTCTTTGTGACTTGGACTGGGAGATAATACTGTCCTCAAAGAACACACAACAGAAATAGGAATGTTTCAAGTCTGTTCTAGCAAAGCACACTGAAAAATATATTCCAATGGGTAATAAGTTTAAGAGGCTAAAATTAAAACCTATGTGGCTCACAGCTGATGTCAAAAAAAAGCCATAGGCAACAAAAAGAGGGCATTCCAAAAATATAAAAATGAAGGATGAAGAATGTTCACCTTCATCATTTGAAAACTATACAGAATATAACAAAAGATGAAAAAAGGAAATCCAATGTGCAAAACTTCAAAATCAAAGACAGACTGCAAAGAAAAGTAAGGCAAACCCCAACATTTTTAAAAAAATATATAAACACCAAAAAGATCAGATCTGAGCATGTAGGCCCCTTAAAGGATGTTGCTGGGTTGGTAACTGGGGATAAAGACAAGGCAGATTTACTAAAGATTTTTTTTAGCTCTGTGTACACAAAGGAAAATGCTAAAGTTCAAATTCATAAAAGCAAAGTCACTGCCTTAAATGATTCACAATGGTTTAGAACTGATATGATTGAGAAACAGCTGGGAAACATTGGGGTTGACAAAGCACATCCATGTGTCCTCAAAGAGCTGAGCTTGGTTATTTCAAAGCCATTATTTCTAGTTTTTAGAGACTCTTCAGTCACTGGCAAGGACATTACCAGGTAACTACAGACGCGTTAGTTTAATGTTCATAGTTGGAAAGGTCCTTAAGAGTTTTGATAAAGAACCACATTTTCTGCTAGGAAATAAATATTATAAGTGATAGTCATCATGGCTTCAAGAAAGACAGAAGTTGTCAAACAAATTTACTCTCTTTTTATGAGGAAGTAAGTAAACAGGTAGACAGTGGAGTAGCAGTTGATATAGTGTACATGGACTTTGCTGAAGCATTTGACACTGTACCCCACAGACGGTTAATATGCAAGTTAGGGTCGATAGGTTTAGAAAAGTCAATCTGTAAATGGATAGAGAACTGTCTTAAAAACCGCATCCACAGAGTTGTAATTAATGATTCATACTCTGAATGGTCTAAGGGTATTAGTGGTGTACCCCGGGGTTCAGTGTTGGGACCTTTACTGTTTTAACATCTTTTTAAATTATTTCTATACAGGATGTCTATAATCTACAAGCAGACTCTGATGTACTATTTGATTGGACAGCCAAGTGGCAAATTACATTTAATATAGATAAATGTAAAATTATGCACTTGGGCGCTAACAACATGCATGCTTCATACTGTCTAGGGGGAATACATTTGGGGGGAGTCAGAAATGGGAAAGAATTGGGGGGTTCTGGTAGATCATAGACTTTATAACAGCATGCAATGCCAAGCTGCAATATCTAAAGCTAGCAAAGTACTTTATTGTATTAAAGGAGGAAAAGACTGCAGAGATGGAGACATAATCCTGCCCCTGTACAAAGCATTGGTCAGACCACATCTGGAATATGCAGTCCAGTTTTTGGCACCAGTTCACAAAAAGGACATTGTTGAATTGGAGAGAGTGTAGAGAAGGGCAACTAAACTAATAA
>NW_027318432.1:0-1031 GCF_032062135.1 Pyxicephalus adspersus
TTTTTTTTAACTAGGTTCACTTTTAAAAGCTTTAAAAAGAAAAAGACATACAAATACATAAGAAGCTACATTCGACCATGTTCACAGTTGACCCACCACTTTTATTTCAGTGAAATAACAGACCTCTGGCATATATATATATATAATAAGTCAGCCAGGCCTTTACCCATTTTCTGAGGGTGTCAACTGAGGCTTCTGGTTATCTGTCCCATGACTTGGACCATGATTGGAGTGAATGAAAAGAAAACAAGGATTTCTTCCATGAATGATAAAAGAAACAGTTTGAAAGGTCTCCGCTGACTTTCTTAATAAAAGGCAAACATTACTCTTGGGGTAAGGTTGACAAATGTTCTAGTCTCTTCCCATTATACCTAAAGACTATTTAATTTGTGTAAATACTCTAAACCTGTGCTCCAGTCCCTGAAATGAGAGTGTAAACACAGTAAAGGAGCAGCACTATGGAAAATGAACATTTCATTATTGACAGTACTGTACACAGTGCAAAAAAGCTCCCCTGGTTCTCACTAACTGATGTACTTTCACACATTTCTGAAAGACAAATTCCCTAGCTGTCTATAAGCAATCATTTTTTATGCTGTAGAGATTGTACATAATCTGCTGACATTAACATAATTACTAGTGTCACTTCATATAAACCACACTGTAGTATATTCCCTGTTTGGAACAGTCTGCACCATGACTCACTCGTAAATTATTGTCACCAAAGATCACTTCCTCAGCCCACTAAAACACTAGGATTCTTATTAAAATAAATAAACTTGTCTGCTTCAAAATAAGCAGATTCAGCCAAATATTTAGTTTTCTTGTAAACGGAGCTTTATCCTCACGCAGCATGGGTGGGTAACATCCGTCCTCCACAGTTAAATCATAGGCATGGTCTTATAAACTCTAGATGTATAACTTGCTGACAGGGCAATCAGATCAGGTCACATTTTATAGATTGCATATCATCTTTTAATAGGACAATGATCCCCATTTACATCCCTGTAATTAGGACAAGGTAATTCCCC
>NW_027318432.1:5050-6131 GCF_032062135.1 Pyxicephalus adspersus
CTTTAGCATTTTCAGTTTTAATAGCTTACCATCTGCAACATCTCTTCAATTGCTTTGGGTCAGGGGTGCCCAACAGGTGGATGTGTTCTACCGGTAGATCGCAAAGGCAACACGAGTAATAAACTCTACCGCGCACAGGAGTTATTAAGTCCAAGTTTTTATTGTTGGTAGATCATTTTGACTTGGTCATTTTAAAAGTACCTTGTGAGCCAAAAAAGTGTGGGCACCCCTTTATTAGTTTTACACAAATCTTTCAAATTACATGCACTGCAAACTCCGACATGGTTCAATATACTTAAAAATGTTTGTCTCCGATTAAAGAGAAAGATTGCCATGTATCCAGCCTCCCTAGTTAAACATTAAAACCATCTCTTCCATAATGAAGCATTTCAGTAAATGAGACAATTCATGTCATATTTTTTGCTACAAAAATAATTGCTAAAGCAGTTTTTGGCAGAAGACCTGGCATCATCATACGGGAAGGCTGTCTCTAGTGAACGGAGTTTGGCACCATGGTTGTAGACACTTAGAGCAAACACTGGCTAGGCTTGTGCTGCACAAAGACTGGCCTCATTAATCTGTCTGAGAACTCCCTCTCATGACCATTCATGGAAACGCAAACAGTAAAAAGAAAAAAAACACAAGCTAGCTGTAAAGATATAACATATACAAATATACTTTACAGAGGAGTATATTTACATGGTAGGAATACAGCCACCTACGTTCACGCATCAGAAAAAACATGCTCGGCTTCATTATTAAACAAGAACACTACAGATACACAAGTCTACAGTAAGTTCATTAACCCATGCCTTTTAAATTGCACGGATTGTTCCAGTATTAACATTGTAAACAAGTGTCAAATATTTTATTAGATGGCATTTAGGTTGTGAAAGTATTTTACTATAACTTTTAACAGATTGCTGTGATAAGGGTCTTTAATGTAAGGATAGTAGTTGCTTAGGGGACGTGTACCGGGCTGGGTACAGATAAGGGTTTTGTTTAAGGCTTGGGTTTGAATTTAAGATGCTGAGATAGCCAAAGGTAAAGGGTTCAGTCTAAAGGTTGCATAGAGGTAAAA
>NW_027318433.1:0-6127 GCF_032062135.1 Pyxicephalus adspersus
AAAATAATAATGAGTGCAATTACTGCCCTTGGTGAAATCTAACAAAGTTTCTTATTTTTCTCCTGATTTATTAAAGCTCTTCAAAATTGATACACTTTCATCAGTGAAGCTGGGTGATCCAGCAAACTTGGAATGGATTTTCCTAAATGTCATTAGCTATTTGTTAGCAAATGTTTTCAATTCTGGAATATATCTATTCCAGGTTTGCTGGATCATCCAGCTTCACTGTGAGCTTTAATAAATCAGGGCCTGCTAGATCTACTTTAGGTGTTCTCTTTATAATTTTTCCATCTTTATAATTTTTCCACTACTTCCTACAACTAGTTCACACTAAATCCATTCTCCAGTTTTTACAATTACTTTAGCACCATGGAGACATTAACTAATAATCATTCAGGAATTGCCATAGTTGCCTTTGTAACAAAGTTGATCAAACCATAACTGGATATATCATACCAAAAGGACAAGTGGCAAGGATTTCTGCATGAACCTTGAAGAAATCTCATAACTGGCATACTTTGTTGAAAATAACATACTTTGTGAAACAAAGTTTGTCAAACAAACAGATTAGGTGTTAGGGAGTAGTAGTACTTCTAGTTGTGAATAAATGGCACACAAAACTAATAATTTGATTTTTTACGGTGGCTTGTATGATGGGTTACAAACTTTTCTTATTATTTATGGACTTTGATGTTAAGTTATCTTCACTCCTTATTTATGTATTTGACCCTGACACAATAGACCCAACATAATATTACGAATCAATTGGAGAACTTAGCTGCATAAGAGTAACTCTTAATAAACGTAAAGTAACTCTTAACTCAATAAAGACATGGCTATGTTCAAATGGTTAAGGCTGCGGTGTTATTGGGTTATTAAATTAGATACTCATTTCATCATACAGCAATACAATATTACCATTTAAGAGAAAACCCCACTGCAGTTACAGATCACTATTAACACTGAAGTGTTATAAAGTCCCTTAAATGTCTGTCTAAACCATCCCTGATAGGTATTTAACTAACCAAAGTCCAAAACTTGATTCATCAAGTTGTGATTAATATATAGAGGAAGGACAGTTATCATCATATAAGTTAAAATTTAAAATCTGCTCACCTTGCTTTCCCTTTAACCCATCTTACAGGATCAGAGCAGGTTTTACTCTGCTATGGAAGCTAAATCTGCTGTATCGGTCCCTTGACAGTACAACTTTCATGTCCGGGGACGACTGGTTCACCATTGCAATGGCACCCATGCTGACCAGTCTCTGCCCATCCCTTGTTGATGACATCATCTTCTGGCTCATTCAGGAAATGACCTCACTGAAGACAGCCAATGGTGTGGGCACCCAAGGAAGGACCTGACAAGAAGTAAACAGAAGATAGAACACCACAACCCTCATATGACTGCAGTTTTTTTTCCCCAGTGGTTAGCCTTACTTTTTACTTAACAAGACTCTAAAGCTCATTAGTTAGTTTCCCAGCAGGCTTAAAGTAGTAAATATTTTGTATAAGCTTTCAGTCCAGTATCAGGACGTGAAGAAATGTGTTCACTGGAGTTGGCCATGCTTTACCCTTCTTGTCAAACACATCTTATCCTAGCATGCCTCAGAAAAAAATGCAGGCTTTCAGTACAGATTGCTGAACAAAATTCTCACCATTGCAAAAAATAATTTATTATTAGTACCGGTATGTTTAAAGGAAAACTATGATTCTATATTTTGCATTTTGGAAAACTGTGATTTTTTTACATGTAGGACAAAGGAAAATATTTGATTTATATCATGGCTGGGTAGAGGTAAACAAAGCGCCCACCTTGGGTGTTGTGCCGATGAAGGCAGGAACCTCTCCTGCTTACGCATTCTCCATACATGTCCTGCACAGTGCAGGATTCAGCTGTTAAACATCAAATTGGAGCAGTGTGACACCAGTGCCTCTCCAGAGGTAATTCAATAATCCAATCACCTTGGAAAAATTCTAAGGTAAACAGCAGGCACTCTCCTAATAGCCCAGCATTTACATTGCTTATCAGCAAAAAGCCAATGTGGGACTTCCGGTTCCGGCGCCCCGCGAGCAGGCAGCATGTGAGCCTGGCTCCCGCTTGCCTCCGGGATTCCTACCTAATTAGCCGGCACTACCTCCGCTCTCCCGCCCGCATCTCACCCCATACTCACCAGTGTGTGGATGGATCGCTTTCTGGAGCCGTCCTCTTCTTCTAAACAACAAGACGCCATGGGGAAGAGGGATAAGATCCGCTCTACCCCCTCCAAGATGGCCGTCGCCTCCTTCCTCTCACATGCATCCAGCGCTGCTGATATCCAGGTACAGTCTTCTGATCTTTCAGAGAGTTCTCAACCTGCAAAAATAGCTGATGCTGTTGCTGCCCTGCTAAAACCAACTTTACAAGAGGCCATTGATGCTGCAGTACAAAAATGTATACAATCTGTGCGGAAGGATTTAAAGGAGCAGTCACATAGATTAGATAATGCTGAGCAACGCATTACATTAGTTGGGGCTTTGTACAGGGCAGATCTGCAGTGGCTAACATCAGGAAAGTATTGGTGGCGCTGGAGATGGCGAAACAACAACAACCTGACCCTGATTTGGCCATAATTGCAATAGACGCGCAAAAAGCATTTGACACAGTGAACATAACATGGCTTTTTAAGGTGCTCCACCATATTGGGCTAGGGGGTTCATTTTTGAACCTGTTGGCGGCGATGTATGCTTCCCCGAAAGCCAATATACTTACACCTGGGTTCCTGTCTGGTGCCCTTTAATTGTATAGAGGAACCAGGCAAGGCTGCCCCCTATCGCCCCTTTTGTTTAACCTTGCACTAGAACCACTGGTCAGATATTTGGACTCCACCCCCTCTCTGCACGGTATTCCGGTGCTTGATGGTGAGTTGAGAACCGCCTTTTTTGCGGATGACATTCTGATTTTCACATCTGCTCCTAGAAGGGATAGTAATGCTATTAAGACAATATTCTGTACATATGATATTCTGTACCAAAATAATGTGGGAATTGAGGATGTGGGAAAACCTGCCATTATCTTTTCTGGGCCGTTGTCATTTGGTGAAAATGATGTCCTTCTCAAAATTACTGTACCCCATGCAGACTCTGCCTCTTTTACTCACCCATGCCGATGTTAACACCCTTAACAAGGCATTCACGAGATTTGTATGGGCAGGCAGACGCTCCAGAATTTCGCTGTTGAAATTGTACCTACCAAAGACGGAGGGCGGAGTGGGCTTTCCAAATATCAGGCTTTATAACTTGCCCTGTGTGACCAGACATGTTGTGGATTGGCTTAGAGACACTTCATATTACTCCAATTTGTCCCTTGAAAGTGCTATGTCTCATCCATGGAACTTGTCTGCCCTATTACATTGTAAATTTGCTCCATCCCCTGTACTATAATCAGGCGGTGTCCTATACCAGGTCATTGGCACATCAGTGTGCAGACTTTTCGGGTTCAAATGACTTCGGTTGTTGTCGCTGTCCCCTCCAAATATATCTAATATACATGCCTATCTGCTGCCTTATTTTACCAAACCCCTATCAATTTCCCATGTAAAACTATGGCAAAGAGATTTTCCTAACCCGGAAATTGTGGATGTAGGTATACAGGGTTATTTGACAGTCAGGAAGTCTATTGTAAATGAGGTATGGAGAGAAACGCAGTTTATGTTGTTACATAGAGCCTACAAAGTGTTTAGGCCTGCACCATTAGGTATGCAGCCTGGACAATGGCATTTTCAATGTCCTGAATGTAATGAGATTAATGCCTCTCTCTCACATCGCCTATGGTTTTGTCAAAATATTGAGCAGTTTTGGCGTCAGATTGTTGTGTTTGTGTCCGATGTCACTGGATATCTCATTCCTAACGCCCCTTCACTCCTTCTGTTTGGTTCATGGTATTACCTCCTTGAAAGCTTTATTTCATACTGAGATGTTGGACGCCCGGATTCAGGGTGATGATCGTATAACTTGTTTCTGGCAACAATGGTACAGATTTATGCTATGTACTTTCACAAGCACGGAGAGCTCATCGATTCTGAACGAGTTTCAATACTCTACGTGGTATATTACAAATATCGCATTTTCTGCTACTACAAATGGTTGATGACTTTTGTATTCTTTTTTAAGTGTCCCCCCCTCCCTATTTTACCTTCCCTTTTTATGCTCTGTCCCCTTGTTGATTAATGTTCTTATGTTGTTTTTGTAAAATGATAAAAACTAATAAAAATTGGTTTGAAAAAAAAAAGCCAATGTGGAGTTGCCTCTCTCTCCTGTGAGGTCAGGGGAGGGCAGGCACAGTAGAGAGGTAAAGGTATATATATATACATATAGTATAGTATATATATATAGTATAGCTGCCAGGATAAGGGCCAGTCAACTGAGAGATCTGCCAATGGGGGGGGGGGGGGGGGGGAATCACTAAGGTATCTGTCACTAGATATGCAGGAGGCAGGAGCCTAGAGCCCAGTTGAAGCCCAAGGTGTCAGCTTCTACATTCTGTCTCATAAAGTAGACCAGGAAATTAGCACGACTGGTTAAAGCTGTGGCCCTGCCTGTTACTTAATAGGAGGATAACATACTTTAGGATATTTGGTTTGTGTTATGGGACCTTATCAGTATAGACAACACAAAAAGGCTTCTTTTGTGCCTACTGCAATTACTATCTTTGTCAATTAAAAAATGGAGAGCCAACACATTTACCTGGCTTAGGGTCCCTCTGTCTCTAGGGGTTTGTCACTGAGAAATCTGTTACTGAGGGTCTGTCTTTGGGGTCTTCCAATTTTTTTATTAGGGTCTATCATTGGAGTATTTTACTGAGGGGTGAGTCACTGTAGTACTGGGGATGAGGGAGGAAAATAAGGAATGGATTACAGAGGGAGGCCATGGAAGAACCTAAGATTAGGTGTTAGGGAGTAGTAGTACTTTTTTTTTTTACTCATTCATTTTGTTACTTTATGCATTTTCTTTTGGGGGGGGGGGTTGTAAATGAACTTGAGAGCTGGGTGAAGCATTGCTGTCTTGCATGCCAGAGGACCTTATCTCTGCAATGTTTTAAGTATTGCTCCCCAACATCATATATCATTTACTTTCTCCCCTTCCTATCCATTTAACTATAAGGAGTGCTGGAAATACACATTCCTACTATAGATTATTAGGTAACTTACCCCACATTACAATGCTGGTGCTTGGAAACTGGCCCCGCACTGGTATATAGGCATGGAGTGACCGTAGCCCCATTAAAGTTCAAGCTGAAAAGATTAATTGGGCTTACTTAGAGCTCTTTTACTTTACGCCCATTTAATCAGTAATCAATGGAAAAGTGAATATTTCCTATGAAATGCCCTTTCACTAATACCTATGAATCTGTGGTCGGTGCAAATGATAGGAATACAAGTCCATTTACATTAATGTTCATTAAAAATCCGACTCCTTACATCTTTGGACAGTGAAATGTCTCCTTTCATAAGTGATCAGGGTAGATGCAGCCCTATATGTGGGTGGTCACTTACAATTAGGTCAGTGTAGAAATTCTACCATACAGCTGGTCACTAACATGCCCCCTGTTGTAATGAAATCCGTCTGTCTTTGCCTGTGTCCAGACAATCTACTAATGCCAAACAATGTGTACATTAGTGCATAACAGCTTGTCCATCAATTCTAAGTAGTCTGTATTTCAATGCCCATCAATGCCAGACTATTTATTATGGTTAAGGGGGTTTGCGAATTCATTATGAAATATGGAATGACTTAAAATCCTTTAGGTTAGGGATCTATGCACTAAAACTTTTCTCTTGAAGGTATCCTAAGTGAATAGCAATTCAGCAAGACATTTAGCTTTAATGACATTTTGCACAAGATGCCATGTGGCCCATGGCAGGTCCTGACAAAATGTTAAATATATATGGAAATATATATATATATAAAATATGGAAAATCACAACATTATAAAGGGCAGGAACTGACTGTTTGTAGCATCACAATCACTTTCAGTTGTAAGCTCTGCAGCCGGAGAAGTCATAGCTCAAGGAAAAAATCCCTGAGACCAGGTTAGATATCTTCTTCAAATGTCCAACATTCTTAACAAAGTAAATTTCAACATATAC
>NW_027318434.1:0-6120 GCF_032062135.1 Pyxicephalus adspersus
TGAAAGTAAGATTCTTCTTACAAGAGTGGGAAGATAAACTAAATCAATAATGGGTTGATACAGTGACATAAAAAAATGTGTGTAATTGTGCTTTAGAGGAGAACATACACATATCTTTTATTTAAAAAATAAATCATGGGAGAACCTGAATGGATTTATTATTTATTAAAATAATTTCCTATTAACAGGCACATGTTTTCAATCCTGGACCAGATTGATTCCAGGTTTGCTGGTTAACCCAGGTTCTCCCATGATAGTCTATCTTCTCCAGTCTTTAGCTGAGCTTTAATAAATCAGGTCCAGTATGTGAGTTAAGATACACTTTAACTGCAAAAGAAAAACTCAGGTCTCCTGCCAAGAGGCTGCTGTGCACACATAGAAAGTAATACATGTTCTTTGGTAGGTAAACTATTTATAGTATATACTTCATGTGTTTTATATGTCTGTTTGTCAGAAACAGTGCTAGGTCGTTCTTTTTTCATTTCTCTATGTGATAGAAATTATATGCTACATATAAATATTTATTATATGAAAAAAAATTCACAGAGAACTACAGTTTAGTTAGAAGACAGCAGAGATTTACCTGATTGCCATTTCACTTATTTATCTGTGTGCATATAAATTTGTTTTATTTATCAAGTTTTACATAATGATTTATCCTAGAATATATATAATGAGTTCCCAACCATTCCTGCTAAGTAAGAAGATAAATGACTTTGGATGTAAATTTTGGGGTCCAAAACACTTTCAGCACCAAATATCTTGTGTTGAACAGATAGATTGCATTCCTTTTAAGTACAAAAAGCCATAATGAAATAGAAAAAGAATATGTAATTACAATAAATTACTAAATGGCTCATATAGCAAGGTATATGTACATATACAATACAAAACATTAGAATTAATGCGAGAATTTACAGGACTTGGTTTAAGGATTAGCAAAGACAAAAAAAATCTTATTCTAATTCACTTTGTTTGAGATATTTCCTTCTAATGAGATATTCATATATATTTATCAATATTTGACCATGGTGAAGTGTTGTATACTAAATGGCTTTGACTTTGTCTAATTTTCTCTCTTTTATTTTCCAGGGTTGTGATGCCCAGATGATTCAAGACATGTTACTGAGGTTAAAGTCTATTGTCTACTTACCAGGTGATTTTGTATGCAAAAAGGTAAATGATTTCCTCAATGCATTCTATATGTCTACTATAAATGGGCTGCTTGCACAATAAAATGAAAATTAACCTAAAGCATTTTATATACATTTATATTCTTACATTTACACATCTGTTTTGTTCAGTAACAAAAAGTAAAAAGTCTTAGATACTGTATTTGGATTTCATTAGGTATTAAATAGAATTATTTTAATTTTATCTCTTGCATTCATTAGTTGTAGCTCAATTATACTTCTAAAAATAGACCTAAATAGCAGATACACCCTCTCATAGGGGTCTATTTTTAAATCACCAAATCAGGCATTCTCTCATACATTCCCCTGTGATTGTTTTATAAATAGAGCCCTCTTTAAAGACTGAAATATTTAATTTAATCAGTATATGAAACAGCTAAACAGGAAGCAGTTCTAGTCTTTTCTTTAACAATGTGTAGCATGCTTTTCAAAGAAAGTGGTATGGATGTATCCTGCATTCAATTTACTGTATATACTTGAATATAAACCAAGGTACTTACTTAATAATTACTTACTAATCTTAGAAAACTACATTGACACAAAATGTACCCATCACTGCTAAATTTTAACAAAACTAATCCATACAAATTGCAATTTAATTATTGTGAATAAATATATCCATGGTGTGAAAATGTAAACTTTATATCTGTATATATTTTTTTTTACTTTTACAGGTTAGATTATTTTGTACTTTTGAGTTGGTTAAATTGGTTTATTTTTAACTAAATGATCTTTAGTGCATGGGTGTTGGCCACTGTCATTTTCAGGTATATTTTCCAGGATAGTGTTAGAGTACTGTGGACTTTCACTTTGCTGTTTTACTACCTGCTAAATTTAGGTATTGAGATAGTCCACTCCAATGCTCTTGCTCGGAGAGTATAATTTTACAACAAGTCCTAGCATTGGTGTAATTAACATTAAATGTTAAGTACTAGACATGATAGCAAACATACTTTGCTTTATTATACAGGTATTGTATATTGCTGGCAATACCGTATTCCAGTGGGTCTGCTGCCTGTAACTATTCCTAACCATGTGATGATGTCTGGCCAAGCCAGTGCACCAGTTACTTGAAGCAGCAGCATATACTTGGAAACTCTGCTTACAAGCCAGGTCTGTGATTGCAAAGATAAGAAATAGATTTGTCCTATAGCAACAGTAAAAAGCTGTTTGCCATTTGAAAGTAATTTTGAACATCATCTTGTTTAAAAATGGTTTTGGTAGTTATTGTATATTCTATATAATTTTTAAGTTGCAGAGTCTCCCTTTGTATTATTTTTAAATATAATAAGCTACTAAAATCTTCATATGTTGAGCTGAGCATGTTTGTTGAAGAATAATTGTCGTTATTAGCTAAAGTAAGAATCCCTCTCTTTGCTCTCCTAATCTAATTTGTAAATTGATGTAAAGACCTAAAATGCATACTCTTGCATAGAGTAATGCATATACCAAGCATAGGCCTAGATTGGCCATTATTCTTAATGGTTCGGCCCTAATGCATGGACAATATACCACTTTAATGTGTCTGCTTTATATTTTGTTCCAAATGCTCAACAAGATTAATAATACATTGTACACAGATGTTTATGTTTGCTTGAATACATTTTTCACTTTCTCACCTCTGAAAAATTATGGTTCCAGACCAAAAATAAATAAAAAGTTCATAGAGGTGAGCTGGGAAAGGCTAATTAGGTTTAAGATAAAACTGCAGAATATATAACTCTAAAATGCTGGCTGGATCGACAGATATTTGTTTGTACTTTTCAAACAGATATAAATCACTTTTTCAATTGTTTATTTAGTCACACCACACATAACAAGTAACCATTTTTAATTATTCAGGTGAATGACTACGGACTTTGTAAAAGGTTTACATAATATATTTGGCACTGTACAAATACAAGTTAATGATATTATTAATAATTATGCACCAAGGTGTATGAGGAGAAAATTTTGGGGGTCCACGGCTCTGGTCAGTCCACCCCCGAGCAGGGTCAGGAGAGGGACCCCACCCCGCTGGGGGGACGCACCAGCCAGAGCCGCTGACCATGTCCTCCATACAAATCCCAGGCTCAGGGAAGTGGGCAAGCTGTATCCCTGGACACGACCCCCCAACTCTCCCATCACAGGCTCAGATCTGGGATGGGAGAGTGGGCGGGATTATGTATTCATGACATCACTATGGGGGAGGTTTCTTCCCCTTTTAGTGACACCCGGCTCCCTGCGCATGCACGGTCAGGAGCCGGTAATTTTAGTGGTCCTGCATTAGAGAGTATCCTACCAAATCTAGAACTTCCATTGCATGGAATATTCAAAAAGTGATTTGTTGTTTAATCACTTGTTTACTTGAACTTGTTTAATTTTTGGAAAAAAAATCAGCAAATCACAAAACCAGCACTGGACAATACCTCTACTAAAGAATTTATAAGTTATGAGACCATTTGTGGATATAACTACTGGGTTAGGTGGGTCATTATTAAATGTGCTTAGGTAGAAGTCCAGACAGTGGCCCTGATTTATTAAAGTTCTCCAAGGCAAAGAGGATACACTTTAATAAGTGAAGCTGGATGATCCAGCAAACCTGGAGTGGATCTGGTCCAGGATTCAAAACATTTGCTAGCAGATAAGAAATAACTTTGAAGAAATCCATTCCAAGTGTGCTGGATCATCCAGCTTCACTGATGAAAGTGTATTTTCCCCTGCCTTGGAGAGCTTTAATAAACCATGCCCAGTGTTCTAGCATTTCAAAACATTGTTTTGGGATAAAGGGAATAAGGGTACAGTGACAACTTTGTTTTGTTATAATATATCAATAAAGAAAATTGGTTTAAACCATATACTGTATTGTTTTCTGCCTACAATTAGCTTCTACTGAACTTCCCTTTTTATAGGAAAAATTTTTGGTGGAAGTATTTTAGTTTGCTGGTCTAAAATGACATCAGTGATGGTTGAACCACTTGCTAATTAATTGCATTATTACTGTTGACTTATTTTTTTACACAGTATTTTTATAGCACTGACATATTACGCAGCGCCTTACAAAGTCCATAGTCATGTCACTACCCTGTTTCCCCGATTATAAGGCACTGTCTTATATTTTTTGAAATGCCAAAATATGCCCTAGGTCTTATTTTCAGGGGATGTCTTATTTTTCCATGAAGAAGACTAGGGTGAGTGTCTTATTTTAATTATTTTTTCAAAAATCGGGGGTGGCTTATTTAATGGGGATGTCTTAAAATCGGGGAAACACGGTAGCTGTCCTTTAAAGGGTCTCACAATCATAGTCATATGTCTTTAGTACAGTCTAAGGTCAATTTTTGGGGGAAGCAAGTTAACCTAACTGTATGTTTTTAGAATGTGGGAGCAAACTGGAGTACCTGGGGGAAACTCACATAAACACAGGGAGAACCTGCAAACGCCATGCAGATAGTGTCTTGGCTAAGATTCGAACCTGGGACCTAGCGCTGCAAAGGCCAGAGTGCTACCCACTGAGCTACCATTATGCCTTTTTTTTAGCATTTTTTGTAACATGTGGTTTAAGTTTCACTTCTTTTAGAAAGACAACACATACTCTTCCTTTGCAACCTGTTTTCAGTGCTTTTATTTGGCAGTCTTTTGAATAGCCTTCCTATATACTTAGCTTACTGTTACTATCCATGATGTTAACTGGTCGGTTTTGACCCGTGTTTTAAATCAGCCATAAAATACCTTCAGAACAGTTATTTTTCATCCAATTTGTTTCTTACCTTGTTACCTGGTTACCTTGTTAGGGCTTCCTTATTCATGAAAAGATTGGTATTATTATTTTTGGTGTGACCTCCTTACCCTTTCTTTGATAGCATACCTCTCATTTTTAATTTAAAAAAATGGTATATATATATGTAAAAAAAAGGTTGTTATGTTACCGTACTATTACTGAGGGGTATTAAAGCACATCTTCTAAATATTTTTATATTTCTTTAATTTAAATTCTTTTTATGTTAATATTATTAACTATAGTAACATTTATGGTGTTGCAGGTCAAATTTGGTGCATTTATATTTACTTCAACAAAAGGCAAAAAAAAAAAGTTTTTCTTTCAAAATAAAAAACAACAGAAGAACGAGTAATAATACAAAATGTAGATTTGCAAGGTTAAACAAACAACAACCAATCAAGCAATCCAACCCAATAGAAGTTCTTTGTGCAAGAACATGCATGTCTGTGTGTGTTTAGATGCATGTGTGGCAAAAAGTGAAACTTTTAGTGTGTTGTTTGCATAAATATTTTTTGCAGTGGAAGCACAATGTATTTGTCTTCCTGTCTATATTGATAGGGCAGACCTGACACCTATTTCTTTTAGAATCAGGTGGATTCAATGGAGTTGTGGCTGTACTGGTTGATGCTGAGACAGGGCTGGCTGAGGATGATGGCGCTGATGTTCTTTGTGTTGTTGATGGCATGGACGGAGTGCTTGGCGAGCTCTGCAGCTGTCTGACAAAGACTACAGCAACTGGGTCTCGGGGAACCTGTTTCCTCTGCTGAATGTGCACCTTGACAAGGGAATTTCCTAGCTCCCCAAGAAACATTCTCTGCTTGTTATTTTTGTTCCACCAGGTGGATGTGGGTCCACAACACAAGCGCATTGTACGCAGACACATCTAAGATGTTATAAAACACAACCATTGGCCATCTCCTGGTCATTCGCTGACAAATGTAGGTGGCAGTCAGCTTGTCCAGGTTGTCCACTCCTTCTTTGTTTTTATTGTAATCCAGGATTAGTATGGGCTATTTGTCTTCCTGATGACACAGCTGCATAAGTATCACACTCTGGTTTCTTTTCGGACAATAAGTGGAGCCCTGCCTTTTACCTGCAAAATTTTGCTTGGCAGCTTAGGTTTATTTTTTTTTCATTGTGCCTACCATGGTAAGTTTCCTTCTGAGAAGT
>NW_027318435.1:0-3843 GCF_032062135.1 Pyxicephalus adspersus
TTAGCATGATTAAAAGACTGAATGGGAATGCAGAGCTATCTTGAATCCCAGAAGGCTTTGGGTTGCATCTTGCATACCCAATCTTGGCCATGTGCGGAAGGGGCTTTTCCAGGAACAGGCTTTGTTACCCGATCTTGCCCTTAGGCAGTGCGATATCAGGTGATGAAGAAAATAGTAGAAAAAAGATGGCAGCGCTCGATACTTTCTCAGCTCCAGGATGGAGAAGGATTTCACAACAGCGCGGAACCTATTTGAGGCCAGGGATGAAAAGATTGGAGGCTCTGCAGAAGTAAAGGTAAGTGTTTTTTTTTTTTTTCATTTTTAGTACAGTTCGACTCTATGTTGTGGTAAATCCAAACCAAACCACATATGCAGAAATATGCAGAAACTTTGTATTACCATAAAAAAATAAACACATTAACAGATAAATATGAGCATTGTATTGCCAGGTGTCAGTGACCCTCACTGGGACTCGGCCCAGGGACACCAAACTGACAACACCATATCTGGTTTATCTACACCAGATACCTATCCTGTGATCTGTGTTTCATGCACTGGCAGAGAGAGACAACAAAAGCTTTTTAGCATGATTAAAAGACTGAATGGGAATGCAGAGCTATCTTGAATCCCAGAAGGCTTTGGGTTGCATCTTGCATACCCAATCTTGGCCATGTGCAGAAGGGGCTTTCCAGGAACAGGCTTTGTTACCCGATCTTGCCCTTAGGCAGTGCGATATCAGGTGATGAAGAAAATAGTAGAAAAAAGATGGCAGCGCTCCATACTTTCTCAGCACCAGGATGGAGAAGGATTTCACAACAGCGCGGAACCTATTTGAGGCCATGGATGAAAAGATTGGAGGCTCTGCAGAAGTAAAGGTAAGTGTTTTTTTTTTTTTTCATTTTTAGTACAGTTCGACTCTAAGTTTCGGTAAATCAAAACCAAACCACATATGCAGAAATATGCAGAAACTTTGTATTACCATAAAAAAAATAAACACATTAACAGATAAATATGAGCATTGTATTGCCAGGTGTCAGTGACGCTCACTGTTACTCGGCCCAGGGACTCCAAACTGACAACACCATATCTGGTTTATCTACACCAGATACCTATCCTGTGATCTGTGTTTCATGCACTGGCAGAGAGAGACAACAAAAGCTTTTTGGGACCTTTACTGTTTAACATCTTTATAAAGGATATAGAGTTTGGGATTAAAAATACAATTTCTGTGTTTGCAGATGACACCAAACTATGTAATGGAATTAGGTCCATACAGGATGTCTATAATCTACAAGCAGACCTCGATGTACTGTTTGATTGGGCAGCCTAGCGGCAAATGTCATTTAATATAGATACATGTAAAGTTATGCACTTGGGAGCTAACAACATGCATGCTTCATATTGTCTAGGGGGAATACACTTGGGGAGTCAGACATGAAAAAAGGATCTGGGGGTTATGGTAGATCATAGGCCTAATAACAGCATACAATGCCAAGCTGCAATATCTAAAGCTAGCAAAGTACTTTCTTGTATAAAAAAGAGGAATAGACTGCAGAGATGGAGACATTATCCTGCCCCTGTACAAAGCAATGGTAGGACCACATCTGGAATATGCAGTCCAGTTTTGGGCACAAGTTCACAAAAAAGACATTGTGGAACTGTAGAGATTTCAGAGAAGGGCAACTAAATTAAAGAAAAGGAAAAGGGGAGCTCAGCTATGAGGAGAGATTAGCTGAACTGAATCTTTTCAACCTTGAGAAGAGACGTTTAGGGGGGGAATGATCACCCTGAATAAGTATATAAATGGTACATATAGAAAACTCTCTTCCCCATTATTCACTTTGAGATCATTACAAAGGACAGGAGGGCACTCTTTGCGTCTGGAGGAAAAGAAGTTTAAGCTCCGGATAAGGAATGGATTCTTCACTGTAAGGTCTGTGAAAATGTGGAATCGGCTCCCTCAGGAAGTAGTTTCAGCACTTTTTCGTTAATATGCTTTTTTTGTCCACACAGGACATAGATCCAAGCTGCTGCCGACTACCAGAGAATAGGAATAATACCACTTTAAGAATAGATTCATAACCTAATGTTTACACTAGGAACCATTGGCCATTGGGCCATTGTTAATGTACTAAAGCAGCATACCTGGGGATCATTAGCATATTTCAGAGCAGAGTTTTTCAGCACTCTCGTACAGAACAGTGGTAAAAAAATTACATGAAATATGATTCAGTGCTTGGACTTAGCATCATCTTTCTGTTGTGCTCAGGGCAACATTATCTCAAAATATGACCCTGACTAGGACATATTCATTAATGACTAGCAAAAACAATGATATATGAAGCAAAATCTTCCCTTATGGTTGCATTTCATTATAACTTAACTATTTTTATTGTTCACTTTTAGGATTCATGGACTAAATGAGCGGATTTCAGTGGAAAGCTTAAAACAACTTGTCCAGTTTTATTATCAGCTGGTTCAAAATGCAGACTCTGATAAAGTCCCCACAGCTTATAAAGTCAGTTATGAACTGTAGAAACATGATGATATATCATTGCCTCTGTGAAGATAAATCCAAAAGTTAAGTGTTTAAAAGCGATTTAAACAGATGTTAATAATCACTAATACTTATTGTGCATCAAGATACAATTATTTACCAGTGATGTTTTATGTGTAAAGAAAAATATTAAAACCAATTTTTGAATGAAAAATCTAGAGTTGTAATGTGACATTTTTACCAGTGCTTTCCTTTGTCCGTTTATTCACTTCAGCTTGTAAACGGGTATAGAATAAAACAATATTTGTTGTACTTTTGTGCGGTATTCTTCTCTCAATATTGCTTTATGTAATCCCTTTTATACTTACCCTATGTCATGCATTGCTGCTTATTCTCTATCTCTACAGCAGCTGCTCTTCAGCTTCCTGGTTAAACAAGATAGGTTTTGAATTTTCAGTTGGCAAAGAAACACCTCTGGATAAGTTTGGTTGGAAATATTTAACACATCTAACAGAACGACATGTGTCGGCACGGAGTGTTTAGTACATCTTTGGAACAATTTTTTGCCAACTTCATCCACTTACAATCACAAGAAACTAATGCAAGTGGAGGGGCCTATATTGTGGAGTTTGCGGAACATAATCCCCCCCTCCTGAACCTGGAGTGCTACCTAGTTCCTGGTTCTCTTCCTTAATTATAGAGATTATGATCTCATCCTTTCAGAAGCTTGCAGAAAGAAATATTTTAGAATACTACAATACACCTTTTCCTAGATTTTTCTTGGATTTTACAAAGGAAGAGGAGATCCTTTCATTAGGTTCAAGAGAGAACAATAAAAGAACTGTACTGTATTTTTTAAACTTTACTGCTTAACATTCTTTTGATCTCACCTATGGATTACTATTATGAACTAATTGCTATATTATTTGGACTGGAAGGTATCACCATCGATTTGAGGTCCGGTTGGGAACACCCACACTATCCTTCAGATGAGCTGACACCTTTAGATTTCTGTGTTTTTTTAACTTGCCACACACACCAGTGCATGCAAAAGCTTTTTGTTTTCAATTCAGAGGGTATTGAGCTACAAAGTTGCATTTAGTTGGAGGTTCTTTAATTTATTGAGTGTTATTTTGTTTTGCTGTTGCGCTTTTGTATTCTCTATTTGTCTGTTTTTATACTGCTAGGTATCTACTGGTTAAACTGATTTCTATATTGGAAGAGCACTCTGTTCCCTGAGCTCTGTTTACCTTATTTCTATCCTTGTTTTATTAATCTGCAATGGCAAGCTGGCAGGGCTTATCCCATAGATATTATTTTTTGAAATGTCTGTTGCCTTAATTCAA
>NW_027318435.1:5180-6120 GCF_032062135.1 Pyxicephalus adspersus
AACTAGACCCTTGTTTGCACAGATTTCAGTGAGTTATTCTTAGGAATTACTACAATATAAAACAACAATTTTCCATGCAAAACAATGTACTCCTTTGAGATTTAAAAATACTGACATATTCAAACCGCCAGGGAGGGTAACGCAGCCACCATTTTTGTGGTTCACCCTGAACACTGAAGGTGTGTCTTGCATGCTAATTTTTCCTGTACACAGTAAAGGTAGGTGCTTTTGTGTACATGTGGTCAGCACTCTCTCCCAAGTACCCAGGGTACCACTTATCATTTCCACAGAGGAAAGTCCACCATAGATGACTGCATGAGCTGGACTTTTGCTAAAACAACCGGTTGGTTGCATTGTTAGGAGCACTTGCTGGTATACTATTTTAATTGCTCCCTTGGTGGTAAACTTGCAGGCTTTGTTGTACTTCATAAGTGTGCACTGGGCTAATTGCAATCTAGTGTTTTCTGCTGTAATGAGAAAATTAGACAAAGTTCAATGGTAGAAAGAAAAAAATTAAATGTCTAATAAGTCATATGACATATGATAAAAGGACGATAAAACAATAATAAAGCCCTTTAGATTTTACATTTTTCTTTACTGGGTTTACACAGGCTATTTTAAAAATGCATGTAAAAGCTCCTTTGTTTGTCTTTAAAACGCTAAAAATACTATTATAAACGCTATGATGCGTTTTATTGCTATTTGCAGCAAATTTTAAACGTTTATGAGTTTTAAATTTAACCCCAGAGGATTAGTACAGGGGTACATAAAACTCTTTACTCATTCCTTTGGAATGGGTTAAAAATATATGTAAAAAGTGAGACGAGACATAAATGTTAAAAGTATTTTATTATATGTGTGTGTAACTGTTAACTTGTTTTTTTACAGGTTATCCCACTCTGAAAAGATGATTCCCACGGTTGCATTCATAATATGAGCA
>NW_027318436.1:0-6115 GCF_032062135.1 Pyxicephalus adspersus
CTCCCTCTCACTTTCGCTAATTAAAATTCAACTGTATTAGCTCTATTAGTGGCCACGCTAACAGGGAATTAAAAGCTGGAGCAAGATCACAAAGACAATAAACACTCACAGGGCTCCTGAATTACACAAAAATGCAAGAGGGGGTTTTATAGGCAACAGCATCAAATGTAACATGGTTTGATGTGAAACATGAAAAGCCTTCCGCATGTTAAAGATAAACAATTAAGTATTCATTTCTGATCTGGAAGCAGAAAAATACTTCAGATCTATGTCCTTACTTTTAGGAATTTATTATGAATTTGCGAGTAAAAGGAACCATAATGCCAACTTGTACAAATATTTTCTTACTGATCAAATAATCAAAGGCGACCTGTCTGTTTCTAAACAGAATTTGAACAGTGACAAAACCTTTCTTGGAGCTAAATCTGCTTATATCACAGGTCAACATGTCATTTTCATCAGATATAACTTGATGTGGGCTTTGTAGTATTTATTTTTGATGTGGATTTTAAATCTGTGTTTAGTTTTTCTCTAGCACGTCTAGTTTTTGTGATGCAGCTAATTATATATTGTGTGAAATTCGTTATAAATAGCCTTACCATATTACAACATTTATGGACAGTTTTCTTTTTTTTTTAAGGTTAGAGACTGCACTAACTGCGATTGATTTCATTTGCCATCACGTCTGGAAATTGCCTTAATGATCCAGACACTTTCTGTTACGTGTGTGGTTTATTCAAGACAAAAGCACAACTTCAACAAATTACCGCAGAACTTAAAAAGATATACAAATTATATTTCGGCTGTCCACTTGGTGACCAGGATAAATATTGGGCTCACCATGTCATCTGTACCAGTTGTTCCCACAGACTGTGTGACTGGCTAAATCGGCGTAAAGCAGCATTCCCATTTGCAATCCCGATGGTGTGGAGAGAACCACGAGACCATCTAATTGACTGCTATTTTTGCCACGTCAACAAAAGTGGATTCTCAGGTAAAACTAAGCACAAAATTGTATATCCCAGCCTGGATTCTGCACGTAGGCCTGTTCCCCATGATGGTGCTTACGTTTTAGTACAAAATACATGCACGTACAATGTAAACTATCATAGTACTCATAACTCAGGAACTGTACGTGTTAGGGAAAAACTGAAAACAGATCTGAATTCTGTTGGAAAAACTGATTTAGAAAAGTTTGCTGTGGTTTCTGAATATTAAAACTAATTTTTTTTTAGACCTGTGTATTTTGCCTTCTCTGCCCCTCACTAACACCATTAAACTAAACTATTCCAAAAGTATTGTTCAGAAATTCTTCATTTTCAAAGATAGCACAGGCATATAATTCTTAGATTTGTAATAAAAGGTCTTAACAGCCCACTAGTATTGATGTTTCTAGGCTGTTAGAAATAGATTTTAGAGCTCTTGTAGTGATGTTTGAGAATAAATGGCTTGGCAGTAAAAGCATTTAGAAAAGTGATAACTTTAAATCTTTTAATGAGCTTAGTATAGACACAGAAGAACTAGAAAGCAAAGTCTAATGATGGTACAGTATAGAGGAACTATAGTTCCACTTTCACAATTTGTGATGTCCCTTTTGGCAATAAGAATTCTTACCTGCATGATCACCAGCCCCTATTATCACAAATCACCGATCTGTGCATGCTCCCACAATGTAACAGGAACAGGTGAGTACAAAAAAAAATGCTATCAGGAAGGTGAAGGTTTTTTTATTGTTACATTGCCTGTTCCTTCTGCAATAAAGGCCTTGTCTGAATGTTTTTAATTTTTTGGGTTTAGTTTAGTTTTAAAGCAGAACTAAATATAAAAAAAATTGTGAGCAGACAGGTTAGCTATTTCAGAACAGACCAGCGATGCTCACCTGCCTGTCAGCAATCTTTTCCTTATTGTACATTAAAAGCTGCCCATGCACAGCTCCTGGCATAGCTGCCTGCCAGAAATGAACTCCTGTCCAGCCTGGCCAATCAAGATGGCCAAAGATGTCAAATTCAGAGGGGTGAAGAGAATTGTCAGCGATGGAGTGAGAACACGTGAGTTGAGTTTTAAAAAAAATGGCAATCAGGCAGATAAATGTAATGCAGAAGAGACTTCGTCTGTCCCTTTTGGCAAAGACCCGCTTGCTTGCAATTTTTAAGTTTGGTTCTGCTTTAAATTGTAGTATTTGGTTTGCCTCTGACCAAGCATTTTCCTTGTGTAGTGAACACTGGTAAATTTTTATTAAGGTTCAGGTGTGAACTCATCCAAAGGGCACAGTTACTCAAAATCTGTTGTGTTAGCTCAGTGAATGTCGCACAAGGCATTATCCCTTCCAAATTTCAAATATTATTTTCAAGTAACCCAAAGTTGTCTTTATAAAAAGCTCTGATTTCACATCCTCTCATCCAAAGTTAATCCGTACACATCTGCAGCGTGAGCGCCGGCACAGTCCTAAGCTGCGCTCAGCTATTTGCAGCAGGTAAAAAAAAAAAAAGGTTTTTCTATTTGTGCAAAATAACGGATGAAAGGGAATGGGCGTATCTCCGGGAGGTTATAAAGCCAGCGTGATTCGGATTGGAAGATAATTACTCCTGACAGCTTTACTTAAGGTTCATTTCACTGTGCTATTTTCCATCAGCCAGAGGTTCAGCCAAGCCCAGAAGTCCCACCTCTCACACCTGTTGTAGCTCTTCATGTTACAGGCCAGTTTGGGCATGTCACTTCAAATTAACGCTGTGCTGACTCCATAACAGTGGCAATTACTTATCACAGGTTTAAAGGAAGGGGGAAAAAAAGTTTCTAATTTAGCCTGGACTACAGTGTCAATAGAGTAGGAAATTCGAACTTGTTAACACAGGCTTTGTGAAGAGCCTGAGAAACACTGGGCTGGGCTACCACAGGAATGCTTCCATGCCATGCAGGGCTCTGGCTATTAAGGGTTAAAGGAAGTTTCTCATTCAGATTCAAATTCTAGCTGTGCACTTAAAGACTAAAATGAACTTGGAGCAATACTATGATAAAATATTCAAATAAAAAGATACACAAGCAATTTTATCATTTAAGTTTATTCTGCTCACATTTTTCCTTCCCAACTCTTCAACGTGCTTATAACCTTGTGAAACATTATTAAACCGTTCTGTTTTCATCACATAAGTGTCTGTGCTTCTGTAAGCAATGCTAATAGTTTATGAGTGATGAGAGGGGTCAGCATGGTGCTGTACATAGCTTCCTGCAAACATCACAGCACTCTGTGATCTTTCTTAAGAAATTCAGACCACCAGAATGAGCTGCTTCTTGGGATTAGTTATATTAGTAAAATGATGGATTATTGTCAGTCCCGAAATGTTGCCATTCTTAGCCAGATTGCAATTCCCAAATGTGATCCTGAGCTTCTAGGACTGACAAACTGAAATTCAATGTTTAAGGGGCAAGTTAGTTACAGTAAGAATGGGGGAGAAAGGGTTTGATGATTCTAGACATCATCCAGCCTAAAAATAAGGCAGGCTCACTCTTGCTGCAGTTTCTAAAGTGCACTGTGGGAATCTCAGTGTGCAGTAAAAATCAGCATGTTCAGTACAGAAAGCAGCCAGAAAAATAGCGCATATAGAAAATAAAGCTGCAGTTCACTGGCTGGACACGGCTCTTTGGGTCTTTTTCTTCTTTTACCTGTAGTGTAACCCCAACATCTGATGCACCCCAGGGGTGGGTGTTTATGACAGCCTCGGCTTACAGGAAGTGGACCATCAGCAAAAGGTAAAATGCAGACAAGGAAAGCATTATAGTGACAACTCTGGCTAAGCAAACAATTTAGCACATTTCAGCTTTTAAGAAATTGTTTCAGGAAAAATCTATGCTAAAAAAAAAAAAACCCCATAAACTGTCACTGCTGATCCCGCTCTATAGAAGTGCCAGCTTCCTGGCTGCCACAATGATTCAGTTCAGTGCTTTATATGAATAAACAATACTGTCTTGAGGGAATCAAATATCCCCTTCAAATGGTACTAAAGATTATAAAATCCGTACAGTTTTTTTTCCTCTTTTTTTTAGATTGGTTTAATCAAATTACTCTCTTTACACTATTCCTTGTGACCCCAGAAATATGATCTCTCAACAATCTGATTATGAAGTCAGCACCCCCTAGTGGATTCTATAAATAAATAGTTCAGCTTACAACAAAAACAAAGCTGTTTCAGGTGTGAACTCATCCAAAGGGCACAGTTACTCAAAATCTGTTGTGTTAGCTCAGTGAATGTCGCACAAGGCATTATCCCTTCCAAATTTCAAATATTATTTTCAAGTAACCCAAAGTTGTCTTTATAAAAAGCTCTGATTTCACATCCTCTCATCCAAAGTTAATCCGTACACATCTGCAGCGTGAGCGCCGGCACAGTCCTAAGCTGCGCTCAGCTATTTGCAGCAGGTAAAAAAAAAAAAAGGTTTTTCTATTTGTGCAAAATAACGGATGAAAGGGAATGGGCGTATCTCCGGGAGGTTATAAAGCCAGCGTGATTCGGATTGGAAGATAATTACTCCTGACAGCTTTACTTAAGGTTCATTTCACTGTGCTATTTTCCATCAGCCAGAGGTTCAGCCAAGCCCAGAAGTCCCACCTCTCACACCTGTTGTAGCTCTTCATGTTACAGGCCAGTTTGGGCATGTCACTTCAAATTAACGCTGTGCTGACTCCATAACAGTGGCAATTACTTATCACAGGTTTAAAGGAAGGGGGAAAAAAAGTTTCTAATTTAGCCTGGACTACAGTGTCAATAGAGTAGGAAATTCGAACTTGTTAACACAGGCTTTGTGAAGAGCCTGAGAAACACTGGGCTGGGCTACCACAGGAATGCTTCCATGCCATGCAGGGCTCTGGCTATTAAGGGTTAAAGGAAGTTTCTCATTCAGATTCAAATTCTAGCTGTGCACTTAAAGACTAAAATGAACTTGGAGCAATACTATGATAAAATATTCAAATAAAAAGATACACAAGCAATTTTATCATTTAAGTTTATTCTGCTCACATTTTTCCTTCCCAACTCTTCAACGTGCTTATAACCTTGTGAAACATTATTAAACCGTTCTGTTTTCATCACATAAGTGTCTGTGCTTCTGTAAGCAATGCTAATAGTTTATGAGTGATGAGAGGGGTCAGCATGGTGCTGTACATAGCTTCCTGCAAACATCACAGCACTCTGTGATCTTTCTTAAGAAATTCAGACCACCAGAATGAGCTGCTTCTTGGGATTAGTTATATTAGTAAAATGATGGATTATTGTCAGTCCCGAAATGTTGCCATTCTTAGCCAGATTGCAATTCCCAAATGTGATCCTGAGCTTCTAGGACTGACAAACTGAAATTCAATGTTTAAGGGGCAAGTTAGTTACAGTAAGAATGGGGGAGAAAGGGTTTGATGATTCTAGACATCATCCAGCCTAAAAATAAGGCAGGCTCACTCTTGCTGCAGTTTCTAAAGTGCACTGTGGGAATCTCAGTGTGCAGTAAAAATCAGCATGTTCAGTACAGAAAGCAGCCAGAAAAATAGCGCATATAGAAAATAAAGCTGCAGTTCACTGGCTGGACACGGCTCTTTGGGTCTTTTTCTTCTTTTACCTGTAGTGTAACCCCAACATCTGATGCACCCCAGGGGTGGGTGTTTATGACAGCCTCGGCTTACAGGAAGTGGACCATCAGCAAAAGGTAAAATGCAGACAAGGAAAGCATTATAGTGACAACTCTGGCTAAGCAAACAATTTAGCACATTTCAGCTTTTAAGAAATTGTTTCAGGAAAAATCTATGCTAAAAAAAAAAAAACCCCATAAACTGTCACTGCTGATCCCGCTCTATAGAAGTGCCAGCTTCCTGGCTGCCACAATGATTCAGTTCAGTGCTTTATATGAATAAACAATACTGTCTTGAGGGAATCAAATATCCCCTTCAAATGGTACTAAAGATTATAAAATCCGTACAGTTTTTTTTCCTCTTTTTTTTAGATTGGTTTAATCAAATTACTCTCTTTACACTATTCCTTGTGACCCCAGAAATATGATCTCTCAACAATCTGATTATGAAGTCAGCACCCCCTAGTGGATTCTATAAATAAATAGTTCAGCTTACAACAAAAAC
>NW_027318437.1:0-1231 GCF_032062135.1 Pyxicephalus adspersus
TTTTAAATGATAGTCTATCTTCTCCAGTCTTGCGGAGCTTTATTAAAGGCCAACAGGAGATAAAAGCACAACACCTTACCATTGGTCAATAGGACAGTAGATTTCCCCTTACCATGTGGCCCAAAACCTATGGGTGTCTGCTAAAAAGCTGGAGATGAAGAGAAATTTTATATTTCAACATGACAATGACCCCAGGCAAACATCCAAATTAACAAAAGAATAGCTTCATCAGAAGAAAACTAAAGTTTTGGAATGGCCCAACCAGAGCCCAGACCTAAATCCAATAGAAAATCTGTGGGGAGACCTGAAGCTGTGCACACAAGATGTCCTAACAATCAGTCATATTTTAAGTATTTTGTATTTATATGCAAGGAAGAGTGTAAAGTTTCTCAGTTTTATTTTTATTGCAAAGGCACAAAGGAGAACCCATCCTATAGAAGGCTGCTGATATGTCCTTCAAGAAAGAGCTCCAAACATATGTAAGGAGACTTTGGCACCCAAGGTACAAAATGAGCAATACTGATTTCTGCCAAATTATCAATTTCATTTTTTGGTCTTAAATGAAATACCACTAATTTCAGTAATAAATGCCCTATTTTGGTCATAGAGCTGCTTACACAAAATTTCCTTGAAAGAGTATCAACATCTTTTTGTGTCTACGTTGTATTAAGCGATCTTTTCATGTTTTTTTCCATTTTGTCAAAAATGTAGATTATAAGGCTACTGAAGGTTTTTTACAGTAAAAGGAATATCCAGGATGATTAAAAATAGCTTTATAAATTTTATTATAGATTTGGAAACTAGCAAAAGCTTCTATATAATTTTGCCTTTCCCATTGACTTAAATAGCATCCCCCATTGGTTTACCTTGCACTTTTTTATTATTATTATTATTATTAATAATAATAATAATAATAATAATAATAAACAGGTTTTATATAGTGCCAACATATTATTGTGCAGCACTGTACAATAAATATAATTTCAAAAGACAGAAGAAGATTGGTAGGCAAGTTTGAAAAAATGGGTTTTGAGCGTTCTTTTAAATGAGTAGAAAGTAGGAGCAAGCCGGATAGGACAAGGAAGACCATTCCAGAGAGTTGGGGCAGCTCTAGAGAAGTCTTGTAGCTGTGTGTGTGATGTGGTTATGAGTGAGGAAGTCAGTAGTAGGTCATCAGAGGAGCGGAGAGAGCGGCAGGGGGAGTATTTTTCTATCAGGTCAGAAATGTAAT
>NW_027318437.1:3968-6115 GCF_032062135.1 Pyxicephalus adspersus
AAAGTTTTAAATTTACAGATGGTAAAGTTACAGATCATTTAGATTTAAATATTGGGTCTTGAATTGCATGCAAAATGTACATAGTTTGATTTTCCATGCAGGTATTGCTCTTCTACAACATTATTCTTTGGTATTAGTAGTTATCCCAGAACTCCATTTATGATAAATGTACAAATGTATTTGTAATTCAGTAAAGGGGTTCCTAAACATGTCCACTGTCAGACTTCTTTATTACTTACCGAACAGGCAATGTAGCATGGTTGTTACCCCAGGCTACCAATCAGATTCAAACTTACCAAGGATGTAATTTTGGGGCTAATGTAAGAGTCATTGAGAACTGGGATCAGAAGACACACCAACCCACCCTACATGTAGGGAACTTACTAAACTTGCAATTGTTGTTTCTGACTCTTTCTCTTTATATAGGTAAAGATATCCAAATTGTTGGATTTAGGTGGTTCCGGTGAAGATTGCTAACTATGACGGATAAGCATAAGCAAGGAGTGGCACCTGATGTGGTCCTGTAGTCCATCTTCTTCAAGGTTCAACATGCTTTGCATACAGAGATGAATATTCTTCTGCTTATCTTATTTTTAACAAGTGTTTATTTGAGTTACCTCTGGCCTCTGACATAAACAAGGCAGAAAACTACCACTGGGATTCCATTCTGTAAACCCTAGTGATGGTTGGGTGTCAAAAATCCCAGCAAATCAGCTGTTCCTGAAAAACTCAATCCTGCTCCCCTAACACAAACAACCTCCATGTTCAAAGTCACTTTAAGCTGAACTAAACTAAAAACCAACACTACCAATTAGATTTAGCCACATTGTTCATTTTTGCAAGGCCACATCCCTAATCTAATACAAAATGGAGGTCTGAGGGGTTCCCTCAAAAACTGGGACTTTTCATGCCAAATTTTAACAATTAAATATCAAAAAACATAACTTTATTTAATACCATTAAAAACGATAACATAAAAAGAACCTAAAAATGTGGAAGAAACACTACAAGAAAATTCCTGTCTGGGTTACCCAATCAAAGGGGTACACCCTGCTGAATTGACGCGTTTCACAGATAAATCCGCTTCTTCAGGAAAAGAGACAGAGATATCGGGGGTTTGAGGCACATGCAGCCCCTCCCAAAGGGAGAGAGCAGGCGAGGACAGCAGTTTTTAGAATGTATCTCAGTTGGTATTGTTTTAGATTATCATTCACAATTCTCAACAGTATGATCCATATAGTTGTCTTCCTAATTAGTTTCCTTTTTTTAACATGTGTACATTTAATATCACCAAGTATTCATAGCAAAAGCTTTACAACTCATGGGTCCTTCCACTTTGAGCCTTAATGTTTCCCTTCCATTAAAATGGTCTGCATTCGCCTGCTGTCAACATGTTCCTGCAAATAGCATTATAACATGGGAGGCTACCATATTAAAAAAAGGAACCAATCAGACCTCCATTTTGAAAACTAAAAACGAAAAAATTACATTTACCTTTATTCCCTCAATGGCACTGGTTCTTACCACGATCTGACCCAGTATCGTCCTGGAATTCCACTTCGTCCCAGCACAGGGCACAGAGGAAGCACTGGGCACCGCCATCTTCAATCTTTTCCTGCGTCTTCGTTCTTCGTCACTCGATCTTTAACTGCGCATGCGTAAGATCGGAATCTCTTTCCCCTAGGAAGAAAAATTCCTCTTTTGCGCATGCCCTAGATTAGAGCATGTGAAGAAGGAGCAAGCACCCAGAGCTTCCTGACGTAGGTATCCGAGAGGCTCTGCAATCCCATTAAGTCTTGAGCATTGTGCTGCACCCTGTTTTTTTTTTTTTTTAATAAAAGGGTATTGCACTTAAAAAAAACAACAACATTTTTATCCTTCATAGAAGTATTGTCTACCCTTCTATGTAAAGTAAAAATTTTGAGTTTAGGCGCTTTTTAAGTAGCTTCCCTTTTCCATTTTGATGCTCAGTTTGAACTCCAGACGGTCATTTAGCAATGTGAACATACCTAAATGCATTGATCTGCTGCCATATGATTGGCTGATTGGATATTTATGTTAACAAGCAGTTGGGAAGGTGTACCTAATAAATTGTCTTGTAAGTATATGAACAAGCTAAATCCTAAATCTGTTAAAGTGGAGTCTTG
>NW_027318438.1:0-6114 GCF_032062135.1 Pyxicephalus adspersus
AAGCCATAGATCCTGAACAGACACGAAAGCAGAAGGAATGTGCAGGGACAAACAGTGTACTTTATAAACAGTTAAAACACAAATGTATAATGTTGGTTATTATTTGTTTAAATAAGATTCTATTTAAAAGTGAGGACAAAATACAAAAAAAACATAATACATAAATCTTTAAAGTACATTTTAGCTTGTTTTGTGTCCCTAAAACTTCTGCAAGTACTGAAGGATACCTGTTAATCTTGCCAAAAAGGAAGCAATCTAACTTTTATTGTGGACCACAGGACAGCTCCTTTCTCCATAATATAACAGAGATGGGTATGTGTTGTAGTCTAGAAGTGGAAAGCTTCTTGTAGTTTGAAGCAGTGATGCGTCGGCTGCATGATCAGCTTACTACAGGACCCTTATTGGATTTTCTTATGCTGGTTACGTGGTTGAGTAGCTTTCTGCAAGCTTTAACCATACCATTTTGCCACCTACTGTTTCTATCCTTTACAAAATTCAAGTGAGCAAATTATATAAAAAAGGAAGTCAATCAAAATGTCATTAGGCTAAACAATCAAATATTTTCCATGCTAATTTTGTTTATTCTGGTTGCCTAAAACTGCAAAATAAACATATGGGTGATTGACTACAGTGGTTGAAAGCAATTTGATTTAAAAAGTGGCAAGCATGTGGTGCAAGAAAGTGAGAATAATTTAGGCTTTTATTAGTAATTAAGCTAATGTGATAATAATGACGATATGACAATATTTATCCAGGGTTTTATTCAAGGGTGGGAGGTGCAAGGTGTGCTGCTTAGGGGCCCGGACCTTGCTCAGCCAATAGGGGCACCCACAGGGGTCTCAAGTCTAGTCAACAGGGGGGGGGGGGGCAGGACAGTTCTGCACAGGAGCACACTGCTAGCCATGTCCACCAGCTTTATTTAAATTTTTTGACTAGGGTACCTATCAAGCAATGTACCAAAAATAGAACCTGTATAATAAAACAGTTGCAATGGATCAGAAAATGTTGTTAATTCATTGATTGCTTGAGATCAATCAGGCACAGATGTAAACTGGTCTACCAATTGGTTTAGGGAAAGTTTACCCGAGTAGTATTGGAACATTTATAACTATATGCTCCGTCCTGACTTTAATGTTACATGGTTACACCATATGAAGTGACACTGTCATAAGAGATTTATGGGGGCTGCCAGTACTGAACTTTTTTTTGATAATGTTAGCTTTCTGGATTGAAACGGGAGTGCAGTATGCTTGTTCCGAGTCTCTAGATAGGCTGAAGTTAGACACAGATACACATCTAGCTTTTTTTGAAGGCTGTTAGAAAGGTAAATATATTGCCTGTTACTTAAGCAGGAATGGCTTTGGCTAAAAGTGACCATAACAGTCCATGTTAAATATAACATATGTGCATGTGTAGTCAGGGTTTTCACTTACAAGCAATTAAAGTGCAAAGAGTAATATCAAAACTAAAATGTGGTAGAGTAATTCTACATAGTGCTTTGTTTCTTAGCAAAAGCTAGGGAGGTAATAAAGTGTATTTATCCTCAGGTTTATTTTATATACAAGGGTTGTTTCAAGCCAAAAAACGTGTGCCACAGTCTCAGTAGAAAAGCTTGCCCCTCATCAACATGCTACAGAGAATAAAGAAGGCACCTTGCTCTGTGTATTAAAGCAGTGGTCTCAAGTAAGGCCTATGCTTCTTGCTGACTAAAGAAGTAGATGCCATATTGGCAGAGGACAGGATTTTTTATTGACTTTTATTTGTCTTTTGATGCATCTCCGTTAGGAGGTGACTCAATGCAACAATGCACTTTTTAAGGATTAAAACCTCTTTTAGAATAATATAACAGTCTGTGTCTAACTATCATTTGTTTTACTTCCCATCCTAGGAGACCTGCTTTACCAATTCAATCTTCTAAGTGAAATTCTACTGTATTACCAGCTCCTAGTCTGTCGATCCATTTTAATGACTGACATTAAAGAAGTTGAAGTTTTCACTTACAAGACAACAAGGCTCTGCTTTTTACTTACTTTTTCTCTTAACTGTTCTATTAAGGGCACTTGAACTCACCTGAGTTTCAAAATTATAGCCCAAGAGGTATGTATTTGTAAGGAGATAAAAGGTTTTCTTTTATTGCAACAGTTGGATCGGTGAGGGATTTCTTATCAGTTAAGCAATGAGAGAGGTCCTGGTAGAAGTGCTAAGGGCTGGGACACAGGATGTTAAGGAATAAAGTGCAGATAAAAGCACTGATAGTTATTTGAATGAGGTACTTGTGCCATGATGAGAAAGTATACCCAGCCTATATGCCGATCATGGCACACATTTTGCCATTTTGTAAATGCCCTGCAGAGATGATAGGGTTAGGATTCTGTCATCACCCCACCTACCATCCACCATTATCATCTGGTCTTCTGAGCACTGACAAAAATAGAACTGGGGAAAGTTTTTGAAAAAGAAACTTTGCATGCCTTTCCTTCCAACAATCTCTACTACCTAGTGACTTTTGGGTTTAGTTCTATGTTAAGTAGGTTGTGTGATGTAGTCCTTTCTCCACAAGGCATGTTCTTTTCTGTTGTTTATGTGTAAGGAAACTTGTTTGGGTGGAACACTACAAGAGACATGCCCCCCGAAATGGTCTGAAAGCAGTACAACCAAAACTGAGACATCAAAGTAATGTTGCCAAGACTCTCCCTTAAGGTGGATTGTACATAGATGAGCACCTTAAAAAACATGCGTCTCATTGGCATTTTCACAGCATTTCACCCTCCTGCTTAGAGACTCACATTGATTGTGCACTTGCTTTTGTGTGAAACACAACCATGAAACATGAGCTATGATTGGTTGTCTTGGGAAACATGGACATTTCCATTTAGCACATTCAAACAACAGCTCCAGTGTGTTCAGTGAACTAGTTATATTCTTCTTTACTTGTTATGACTTTAGACTTAATGATCCTGCATATTTCTTTTTAGAATATTTTTTAGCATCACAAACGAAGAGCTGACACTTAGAAAGCCAGGGAAGGCATGTTAATGCATTGTTAGAACACAGCTAAACTTTCCTATTTTCAATACAATCTCAATTTCAACTTTACTTTTTTCAACAATAGGAAATATGCTGTGCAGGTACTGCAGGAGGACTCCCCAGATCTCAAAAATTTTACCAACCTCTGTCAAAATGGGTTTGGGGAAAAAGGAAGGAGAGGGAAAAAAAAAAAACATTTTGAAGCGAAGAAATGGAATTTACTGTGCAGTGTATTGAGCCTTGATAACCATCCATAGGTTTTAGATGAGGCTGGATAGAAAGTAGGAATGGTGTATGGGTAGAACTATTCTTAAACAGATACAGTTGCTGGTCTAAAAATGAAAGTAGTAGCTGGGGATTGCTTCCTGTAAGGGAAACATGACATCACATCCCATCTGACATAGGCGCATCCTTCATCAGCTCAGAGAAGTCATAGAAGAATTTTCTACAAGATGATGTGTTTTTTTAACATCCATGGGAAATAGGCTTTGCAGGTATGCTTCCATGCACAATTTTCCCCTATCTATTTTACAGGTATTATATCTAGAAATAGACTGTTTAGTTCTGTCTAAATCCAAGTTCAGGAAAAAACTTTACTTGCAGTTGGGTTAGCTCTGCACTGGAAGTAAATGCTCCTGATGGTATATCTAGGGACAGAGTAAATAGTATTTTACTTACTATATCCCTTGCTCCCTCACAAGTTCCACCTCCTTACAAATGGTCATTGCAGCCTCATCCATAAGCCATGTCAGACCATAGTCATAGGCACTAAAGCCATCCCCCACAGTGCAGGACCAGTAGCTCTGCATTGTAAGGGAAGGAAGCCTGGCCACAGCCCATATTGGTCAAATGGAGAAGTGCACCCACCACCAGGAGAAGGGTGGATAAGGTACCGTAAGTAAAATCCTATTTACACCTTGTCTTGCTACATCCAAGGAGGTTTTTTGTTAAACCCAAAGTGCAGCTTTTACCCAGCAATTGCACATCAATGTTTTGTTAGGCTGTTAACAAGCACAGACTAGCTCCAATTGTCTGTAGCTGTAATCAGACAAACTGTTTATCACTAAAAAAAAAAAAAAAGACACTAAAATGCTATAGCATTGTAAAGGCCCATAAAAAAGGGGCTTCCCTAAACCAACATAAATCTGTGCACGACACGATCTATGTAAATGGATTTGGAATGGGCCCTACAGTGCATGAAAGAACAGGTACTCCACTCATAGGATCTTATATATACACATTCCTTATACATCACTTTATTCATTGCTTTTCCATAGTGGTAACACACAGTAGGATGTGCATTTTTTGTACATATTACCAAAATGAACAGCAAGCCTGGGAGTCTGTGCAGTGCTGTTTATTTATAATGAATTGCACTTAAGTAGAATAGTTGTTGATGGACCCACACAAGGCCACACACATTAGCACATGAAATATATCACATAGGAATGTACGTGCTGGTACAGCAGAACAGCCAGGTGTGAAGGGGGTCTTATACTTTACAGCTAAAAAAGCACGCTGAAGAAAGATTAGCACAAGCAAAAAATTAATATTTCCAGTATAAACTGTCTGTAGCAAAAATGGAAGAACACTAAATGCAACATAATTCTAATACTCTGAACATTATTTCAAATATTTCTGCAACTAAATCACTGTAGTGCCTCATAATGAAGGCAAAAATTCCTACATGTAAATTTATTATAAACACTCAAAGCCCTCTAATGAAGTAATTACATGCTTTTGTATACTGTCTGCATATACAGTTATATATCACAAACCTCCGCCAGTTATCAGATTGATAATAAAAAGGAATTCCTCCGTATGTGGACTGCATTACTTCTGCCCTAGACAGTCATTCAAACAATGCGAGTTTCACAAAGTCCAATTCATTTCCTGAGCAATGCTTTTACTGACTTAAGCAATGGTTTGTGGACTGCTCTAACACAGAGGGACCTAGCAAAAAGACTCAATTCACATTGGTGGATTGCCTTAATGCAACAAACACATATGTTGGTGTACTGGGTTGCCATTAACTGGATCTCAAAGACACCTTACCAAATGCAACAGTGCAAAGTACTGCTGTGCAGGAGAATGCAGCAAGACCTACGTACACAAACGTGCATGGCAATGCAGTAGTGGGTACATGACCACACAGGATGGACTTGTTTCAGTTTAAGAATAATTACCATGTGTCATGTCATTCCCAAGATCCTCCTGGGACAGAGACATTGTCTTCTCTGGGTACTGCTTATTTATTTCTATAAGGAATAACCTTTAGAACCTCTTCACTATTACTTTTAGAAAAGTCATTATTTAATTATAAGTAATTCCAATTAGTTATTCTGTGAGTTTTGCATGTAGGCAAAAAGGTCTATTTATTAGATTGAAAAAAAAAGTCGCCTATTAACTGAGATTCACTAATTTTTCATGAGATTCAAAAAATCAGTCAAAACACTGATAAATATATGCTAAAGAAATACAAAAAAATGTAAATACAGATATATAAATGGTAAATGTAATAGACTCAAGTAACCCATGATTTAAAAACATGATTATAAACATTCTTCTTTGAGAAAAATTCCAAAACAACATTGTCTTAAGTCATAATGTCACCAACAACAAAAAGAAAAGCTGGGGACCTTATCTCTAGCTACCAATGGGCTGGAAGAAACAGGTGTGTGAAACAGGTGATAGAAACAGGTGTGTGAAATGTGATATAGCAAAGTGTAATAGCAGGGTGCTTTTAGCACTAGGGGCAAACATTTGCAGCAGGGTTACATCCCCAACAATATCAGCTGGTGTTTATCAAAATTATTACAGTTCATCTTAAAAAACAAAAAGTTTTTTCTGGTGTTTTTTAATACTTTATAGCTTACAGTTTAATGTAAAGGGAATTCCAGAAACGCATCAAGTGTTAATTTATTGATTGTATTCAACAGTATGTGTAAAGAGCAATAAAGATGTGCTAAAAAAACTATTTCATGTCAGACCGGTTCAAGATTTTTGATTGGCTGCTGTGGCTGGCAGCATTCTGGATGTAGGTCTTTATTAAATAATCTACCAGGTTACATTTGCTTCTCAAATGAA
>NW_027318439.1:0-1106 GCF_032062135.1 Pyxicephalus adspersus
GTAATATGTTAGCACTATATAAATCCTGTTTATAATAATAATAGTAATAATAGTGTAGCCTAAAGCTTTTACAATATAGAAAGTTTCTTAACCGATCTCAGTGGTCTATTATATTGATGGTATGCTATTTCCCTTTCTAGTGGGTGGGACAGATTCATGCCATGTCCTAAAGTCTGATGATTATCGTATATAATTAGCCAGAGACAAGCTAAAGTAAATGAAAGTAGTTAATGAGATACTGTTTAAACCTAAAAATTAACAAGATTTTTTCTTCAAAAATGCCATCAAAAAAATCTTGGTTTGTAATTGGATCATACCAGTAAAAGATGCTGTGTCTCATAAAGTATGTACCAAACTTGCCATTAGAAGCATGAGTTTGTTACACACCTTACATAAGGACAGAGCATCATCTACTGGTAGCCAACAACCATGCACAAAAGATCATTTAAGAGCAAGGGACCTATCATAATCAACTCAAAAGTACAAAATACTTTACCCTGTACAAACGAGAAAAAAAGATATACAGACAGGACTCATGTAAATGTATTTTTTTGGCTTCATGAATTTTTTTTTAAAAAACCACATCATGGATATATTTTCTATTGATTACTTAATTACTGTTTTAAATATTAGCAACAATGGCTGCATTTTGTTCCATAAGTTTATGCTCAAGTCAAAGCTTTAACCTGTATTTTTTGGGAAAAAAAAGTTTCAGATCAGTTTATCTTCAAGTATATTTATTAAAGTGATTAAAATATAATATCATTAGATATTTCCAGTCACCATAATCTAACTAAAAATCCAACGAGAGAGTAGTATGGCAATAAAAACCAATGTAGTCACATATTGTTTCTTAGGATCATATTTCAACATTTAATTGTCTGCTAATAAATAAAATAATTTTTCACACTCCTACATTTCAGTATCAGAGAAACTGAATCAGACTAGTGTTTGACTAATGAAAGGAACTACATGTTAGATGCTCCAATGCTTCAATATATATGTACGTATTCTATTAGCAGCTATTACTACCTTTATTTGTGCATTTATTCTCGCTGTAATTTTTGATGGTATTATGATATTAACAAGGTCTGGGACTGCTGCGG
>NW_027318439.1:5308-6113 GCF_032062135.1 Pyxicephalus adspersus
CTTGATCCTTTCATTCCTCCTTCTGCAGAGTCCTCATGTGCTATAATTTTCCATCTAAGTTTAAATTTGTGCGCTGCATTGACTTTATACTCTCAGGTGTGCCATGAGCAAAACAATTGTGTAAGAACTGATATTAGCACTAAACCCAATTGGTCAGAATTCTTTTTCAAAGTTCAGCTAATGTAGAGTTTGATGGCTCCTCGATGAGACTCTTTAGTAGTTTAGTTAATGACCTAATTTGATTTCCTCCTGCCCTAAATTTGAGGCTGGAATCTGCCTCCCATTTGTAAAGTCTGAACCCTGATAGTTCTGTTGTCTCATGTTTGATGTTATTCACACCCTGGTGATTTTCGATCCCTCCTACATTATTATTTAGGCTTTGTATACTTTTTGTTCCATTTATTATGTTTAATGAAACTTAATGTCCGCTGTGTAATCCGTTGAGTTGAGTAGAGCAATACTTTTCAAACCCTACATGCATGTATGAGGTCATTCTCTACCAGCTGCATACAATAGCCAGAAAGAGTTTAATTTAAGGAATACCCTCAAGCAATCTGAGACAGCTTGTATACACGTAAGGAGAATCCCTGTGCATTAGCTAAGTTGTGTGCCTTAGAAAACTTTTAAGGTGGCCAGCTGCTAGTCCCTTTGGGATCATAACAAATCCCAAATATATGAATTTGTCAATACAAGTAAATAAGAAATACCAGCACAGGTTATGTTCACAGGAATGCATATCAGGCAATTCACAATTATATTTAATTCACAAGTATATTTAAGAGATAAGGATGCACATGAATTTTAT
>NW_027318440.1:0-6112 GCF_032062135.1 Pyxicephalus adspersus
GAATTGGAATAATAAATATACAGGTCAATTAAATAAAAAGTGCTAATGAAGGACGAAGCTGTTCAAAAAGAGCACATACAGACCTCCCTCACCCCAAGAGGTGATTGAGATGCTTGGACAAACTTGTTGCTAATTTTTTATCTTCTTTTTTAGGGGACCTTCTTAAAAGTGTTTCATGTAAGAAGTAATGGATATGGACTGTCACTACATCTTATATAAAAAAGGTTGTTTTCTTTCAGGGTTAGTAGAGGATTTTTGGACGCTTCCAACTTTGGGAAGCTTCCAGCTTTTTAGGAAGCTCCCCCTTCTTTAATTCTAGTAGCAATGATCCAGGAAGAGGTAAAGCTATGTGGCAGATGTTAATGATAGAAGAATGATACATCAAGATGAATGATGAAAATGGTAATGCAAGACTGCAAATTGCTGGGTTTTTGCTGGGTAATTTGCAAATTTGCTGGGTAAAATAACAAACATACAAGTAGTCCCTGAGTTAAGGACATCCAACGACTCCTAGATACAAACAGGGCTTCCCTGCATGCTCGTGTGCAGGTGGGAGGCTTGATCCTGGTAAAGATGGGGAGGTATGGCACGGAATTGTGAAATACATTCTTTGCTATCCTAGGAAACAAAAACTCTATACTGTTTTCATGTCTGTTCTGACATAATAAATTCCTTGTATCAGATTAGGATAGTGATTTATCATTTTATACCCGGAGACATTTAATATGTGTCTAAAATAAACACTAGCTATATTCATTAAAAAAAAAAAGTAGAAAATGAAAGTTCGAATTTTAATAAATGATTTGAAGAATTGCTGACAATGATGTACATCTGTGGTGTCTAGCAATCTGCTTAGTATACTTTTTAAAGTGAGTGCATATTTAATGTATTCAATGTTTTATTTTCATAATATTAAGAAATCAATACATAGCTGAATTATTATTATTATTTGTATTAATAATAATATTAATATTATTATTATTATTATTAATATTATTATTATACAGCATCTCTAAAGCACCAACATAATATGCTGCCTTGAACATAAATAGGGGTCCCAAATGACATACAGATACAGACAGTGACACAGGAGGAGGAGAGGGCTCTGCCCCGAGGAGCTTACAATCTAGAAGGTGGGAAAGTAACACACAATAGGAGGGGAGATATGTAGTGGTAGGAAATAGTGAGGGTTTCAAAAGACAGAAAAAGATGGCAAGTTTGAAAAAATTGTATTAAAGTAGGTTCACAACTGTAAAGAATTTTACTGAAAATATAGTAGGTTTAGCTCATTTGCTTAATGAATAGAGCCCCTTTCCATGCTCCACTAGGGCCATCCCAACTGCTTTCTCCATAGACATCAACGTTAGTTTATGGAACGAGCTATATCGTTACTCTAATGACTTGGACTTCCTAACACCATGATATTTCTAATTTCTGCAAGATTTTATGGCTTCATTTTAGCTTGAATGGAGTTTGCAACAACACATACAGAAGACTAGCAGACAGCAGCTTCAGTGCCCAAAACATACAATGTTGGCACTCGAATAGGAGATCACATTTAAAAAAACCACTGTGGCATCTGCCATCATCTATATATGCTTTATTGGCCATGTGAGCAGCCTTAACCATTTATTTAAAATACAAATTTTCAGTAGAGTTCTGCTTTAATGAACTAGTCATTTCTATTGAATAGCAGGTGATTATGAATCTACAAACGGCTTACATACTTGAGGGTATTCCTGAATACCCATGACCCAAGCAAAAAAGGGGAGCAAGCCATACGGAGAATGAAGTGTCCTTGACAAATCAATAGATGTTGTTTGCCCGATCTAGATGTACTACATCTGATCCTTAGTTTCTTAGTCTACATCTCAGTTTTGAGGTTCAGTAAGCCATTTGTGTTCTCTTCCTGTCAAACTAAATTAAAAAAGCAGCTTGTGCAGAAAGAGTTTGCCTGGAAAACTGCAGCGCTCATAGGTTTGATAATGATCTCCATAGGGAGTAATTAGCTAAGAACCTTGGGAGAGCTGGGAGCTTACACACATCTCATTAGAGAGTAGAGTGGTGCAAGGCGATCACAAGTCTGTCTAACACTTGAAAGAGACTGCATACACAGTGTTAGATTAACCTCCTTATTACTCATCGAATTGGAATAATAAATATACAGGTCAATTAAATAAAAAGTGCTAATGAAGGACGAAGCTGTTCAAAAAGAGCACATACAGACCTCCCTCACCCCTTTAACAACAACAGCTATGGGCTGGATTATCAAAATGGAACTATGCAGAAATGAGCTTGTAATAAGAGTAATAGTTTTCTGTACCTGAATAATCGTATCTCCTCAAAACCTAGATTTGTGGGGCAATTTTAAGAGGGAACACTACTGGAACAACAAAGGTTGGGGGAAAAAGATGGGTTAACAAACATATATAGAGGGGGAAGATTGGAGTGGGGATAGAGACAGGGGCAAAGTTTTTATTTTTGTTAAAATAATTTTATTTTGTCTATGGACCGTTTGGGACATTTCCTATAGGTTATTGTAAAAAAAAGCAATAGGTACACAAGTTAAAGAAAGATTCCCCTTACTTGCTCTCAAACTAATGTCTCCAATAGAAGACCTCTCCATACCTGGAGTTTTCTTTTCAATTTTGCATTTCCCCTGCTCCCATCTTGGTAAAAAAGGTCACTAGTAAAAATAGTAGGTGAATCTTTCCAACCAGGCACAGACAACTAGACAAATGGTCCGTACCTCTTCCATCACCACCACCATCATTCCAAAACTAAAAAGAGAGGTTAAACTTTAAGGACCCACTTCATCTAAATACTTAACATGAATGCTTTTCACTTTAATTGGTGGTCAATGACTTAATCAATTTCTAGTATTTTCAGCAAAATCATATTTCTTTTACCGGAGTTTGGACCAGAAAGGTCCTTGGCAAGCTAATGAGCATTTACAATAATTAAAGTGCTAGCTGCTAGAAGTAAAGCACAGTATTTCACAGACTAGTATATAGGGTTAAAACTTTGATGCATCAGAGGTTTGAGACTTGGTGATTTTGCTGACAGTAGGGACGTTTATGTATCTTCAGCAACTTCCACCTAGCAGGTCACTCTCCTAATCAGGTTCAAAATGTTAATTACTATGCTTGACTGAATAATTGAAGCGTGCATTGCACTAATGCTGCTTTTACTGTCACTTATCAGGTTGGCCTTGAATTTTCTAAGCCTGGAAAAATGTTATGAAATTTAAGGGTAATAGAGCCATCTTGCCACACATTGGCCGTATGAATTATGAGAACGTCATATTCAGTGCTGTCAGGTCAACTTAGGAAAAAGCTGTCCTAACAATAGAATTTCACCTGAGATAATTACAAATGATCATCTTGGGCAACAAAAATATGTTGTTTTTCTTAAGTTTAATTGCAGCCATGCAGAGGGATGTGACCCTGTCACTGGTCATTGTCATTGTCTGGCTGGATGGACAGGTAGGTGCAAAGTAAAAACAGACCAAAGCGGTTCTTCTAGGTCATTTGAGGACCTTTACACTTGCAAACGGCATATCCTATGAACAATATTTAGGTTTTAGAGTTTAGAATAGATCAAAAGACCAAATCTTCATGTGTTTGACATCACAAGTGGTAATATTTGGCACTTCTACAACCTGTAAAGATTGTCCATACTTTGAATAAGTATAAGTATAAGTATTTTCCAATAAGAATGTAACATAACTAAGCAAAAGCAGTTTTGATAGAAGAACATGAAATGAAGGTTAGTGGCCAGGACGTAGAATGAGTACTGTAGTGTTGTTGTACAACCCAGTTTGTCCCCCACGTGGCTGTGTATTTGCCTTGGTAAAATCAGAGCAGCGAGCACAGCCGGGAGCTGAGCAACGTTGTGCAGTAAATTAAATAGATATTATCAGCCTAACAAACACACAGCTCTCCGTCTGCTCAGCACTGATTGGTGTGAGAGCCAGCGGCAAAAAGGCATGTGTGCATGGAGATTACTAACCTCCAGGAATTGCAGCCATGCAGAGGGATGTGACCCTGTCACTGGTCATTGTCATTGTCTGGCTGGATGGACAGGTAGGTGCAAAGTAAAAACAGACCAAAGCTGTTTTTCTAGGTCATTTGACGACCTTTACACTTGCAAAATGCAAATCCTACGAACAATAATCAGGTTTTGGAGTTTAGAAAAGGATGGGTTATCACACTGTTTTTGCTACTTGCTAACTTAATAAACAAAACCTAGAGAGTTTTAGAACAGGTCAGATATGTTATATTTGAATGGGAATTTTGTGCCCCTTGCTGTGAATTTAAAGATAAAAGGTCCCAGAGGAGGTCTGTGATCAAATTAAATCAAGAAGGCAAAACCGCAGGATTTTTTTATATTATTTAACATGAACTGTATAAGAAAACATGAAAAAGAAGATAGAAGCAAAGAAGGATGTTATCCCTTCTCATCGTTAGGTAAAAGATACATAAAGATTAGGTGCCATGTCAGCTCCGGTTTATTCTTAGACTTTTTATACATGCTTTTATCCCAGAATGACAGTCCTGGATATTTAGTGTCAGACCAGGCTTTCTGATGGAGAAACTGTGGAAGTGATAGGGTGGTCCACAGTAATGTAGAGGCCAATAGTATGAGGGACACTAGTGCGGAGACCAGTAGTATAAAGGACACTAGGGTGGAGACTACTAGTATGGGGGACAGAAGCATGGAGACCAGTAGTATGGGGAACAGAAGCGTGGGGACCAGTAGTATGGTGGGCAGAAACGTAGAGACCAGTAGTATGGGGAACAGAAGCGTGGAGACAAGTAGTATCGGGGACAAAAGCGTGGGGACCAGTAGTATGGTGGACAGAAACGTGGAGACCAGTAGTATGGTGGACAGAAATGCGGGGACGAGTAGTATGGGAGACAGAAGCGTGGAGACCAGTAGTATGGTGGACAGAAGCGTGGAGACCAGTAGTATGGTGGACAGAAGCGTGGAGACCAGTAGCATGGTGGACAGAAGCGTGGAGACCAGTAGTATGGTATTACTAACCTCCAGGATGGTAGGGATGGGAGGTGGGGAGGATGTCTGAATGGGTACCCAACTTCTTAAGTCTCCTGCATTTATAGACATTGAGGTATTACTGCATACAAGTGGAGCAATCAAACTTTGTTCTCTTCATTTTTGTTTTGGTTAAAATGAATTTAGGTTTAGCAATATCTAGTTTGTAAAAAAATGTATTCATGCCATGCTTCAAAAAAATTGTACTCAAACCTTTAAATGCTTGGCTACATCAACAATACTGGATTGGACTACTTTAAAATCATGTTTTTTCACAAATTATCATTTTTTTAGGTTCTCTTTACAATTGAGATGATTTTCTAAGCGAGCCCTGGCTGTTCATTTAGCAAAGTGAATTATCATTCTTTATTTGGCATGAATGAGATGGAGCTCTGCTGACTTCAGCCATCCAATCAAAGCAACAAAACTTTTTTAATGGGCTTTTTTAACTTTTTTAATGGGTATCCACAGTTCCCTCCAAGCCTCACAACAACCCAGTGTACATGAGGCTCTCCTTATCAGGATCTCCATACCCTTCTCACCCCCTGCTGCTTTGTATGCATTCAACTCCATTTTCATGGATCTACAACACTACTAAGCTGCCATGACAATGCTACGCCAGGTTCCCAACCCAAAGGAGGAGGGTGGGTGGAAAAACTTTTTTTCCCCAATTCTAATTGTGTACTGACCTCCCCCACCCCTCGTCCTTTTCTTATTACGTGTCCTTTGACCTCTCTTTACACTCCAACCCACCTATCATAGACCTATCATATCTTTCTCCTGCCCCTCTTATCACTTTAACCCTTTCTTTGCTATGTCGTCCCCTCTCACCCTGTCATGTGGCCCTGTGCCCATTCACTTTACTTTTTATCTCCGGGCCATCACTCTTTAGGATCCAATGGTTTGAAATTTTCAGCTGAATTTTTTAGCTTATCAGTTTTGTTTTCTAAACAGACAAAACATATCACTTCTTGTTTGCTGTAATGGGGAAATAACTTGACATGTGCTGAAAGGTGGGTGTGCTTGTTGAGTGAAGCAAGGGTTTGATGCCTTGTTT
>NW_027318441.1:0-2972 GCF_032062135.1 Pyxicephalus adspersus
TTGGCCTTTACGAAATTTAAACACAAAACTATGAAATAAATAAGCTGTATGTAAAACACTACACTATTCATTTTTTAAAATCATTCAATCAGCTACCCAAATGTAGAAGATATTATAGCTGGCCTACAAAGAAACCGCAGAAGCCTAAAATATTCTAAATAAAATAATTTTTAATTAGATTAAAAAAAATAAAAAAAACAATAAAAAAAAAACAAAAACAAAAAAAAAAACAAACATTGCCAACTTTACGGCACGCTTAGCTCACTTGCATATAACTCACAACTTTGCTGTACTAGGGTCACAGGTTCAAAACTCGGCCAGGGCACTCATGTTTCCTCCCAGCTGTGTTAATGACAAGCACAAATTTTAAACTATAGGCCCATCTGAAGGACAGTAACATTTGACTTTAAACTTGACTGCAAAACGCTGTGTTATATATTTGCCCTAAAAAAAAGGTACATGTAAAGTAGCTGGTCTTTGTGTGTGCTTTATTCAGTTACTGCACTGTAATATCCCTTTTTGAGAAAGTTACTCACACGTCAAGAAAAAAAAATTGGAGGTGCTTGGATCCGGAGGTTTGAGGTGCTTGGATCACAAGGAATGATTGTGACATGCAGACCTTGATGCTGGAGGAGTGCCTAATACTATCTCTGTTTCTGTAATTACTATTCAAACTTATTTATTGTTTTTCTTAACATGGAGAAAAAGGATATTTCCATCCGACCCTAAACTTTTGAAAGGCAGTATAAAAGAAGAAACTTGACAACAGCCGCCAACCACTCATCAAATCCACTTGAATGCTTTGAGGTATGTTTCCTTTTACAAATCATTTTTCCCACTCTCGCTGAATCCTGCAAGGGTCCAAGTGCCACACAAAGGAATAAATGAAGCCCCTGGTCCACAGGTTGGGCAACAGGATCTAACTAATAGAATAACAACATTCTTATGCTAAACATACACAAAAAATGATAAAGAAAGTTTACCACTGTTTCTCTTGCTGTGGGAGGTTTCGTCTGTTGACTTGGAATAAGTACGAAAGATAATGTTCCATGCATTTCAGCCTATTTAAAAAAAAAAAATAAATAAACAGAAAAAATATTTAGCACATTTAAATTCTAATGAAAATTCGAGAGAACCACAAAAAATGCATATTGCCTGAATTAGGAGGAGGACTCATTTATTGCTGTTGCACTGCAATGCTGGTGGACTCAAACTATATATAACTATCTTATATTATATATCTAATAGATAAGTGTTCGGCAGTTAATGTCTTACAGCTTGTTAAGTTCCTAAAGCCTCCTTCACTGGTAGTCCATAGGAAGACAACTGTATTCTTCTATGATGCAAAAATAGCTCCCGTCTCTAAAAGGTTTTAACACAATGTTGCACTATAATTTTAATATGGTAATACCTTCCAATTTATTTCTCCTTGGCTTAGTCTACACGGACGTTTTCCTCAGCGTTAAACCTGTGGCTTTAAAAGCCCATGTTTGAACAACCCATGCATTCCAATATGCTAGTCTATACCAGGATGTTTCCTTGAGGCACATTTATGAGGGCCATCTATAACACTGCTTGCAACGTTTAAAAATTAAAACATGGGCAAACGCTTCCATTGATTTCAATAGGACGTTTTCCCACGTTAATAGGCACTTGAAACAAGCACGTTAAAAACGCGTCAAAAACGTGGAAAACACGGCATATACCCAGCCTTTACAAGCTGAGGAACAAGATTAAGTGGTGCAAAGACACAGTTCTCCCCAGCTCCTTTCACCCGAGCACTGGGTTTGAAGGGTGCACAGGGAACCCTCATAGCTACTAGTATCCAAAATTGTGCCCCCAGCTTTTAAGAATATCAACATATGGGTGGTCACAAGTTTAAAAACTATTGAAAATTGAACACTAGGGTTACTCTTATGGTAAGGGAGGAATGGGGTGTAGGGGGGGGCAAGATAGAAGGCTTTTAAGGTGGCACTCAAAAAGATACCGTTAAAAAATACAAACCTTTATTATAATATAAAACCATATGAAACTAGGTATAAAAATATTTAGTTGTGAATAAACACATATACACTTTTTACAAGTACACCTTGGATATAGATGGTCCGAATAACAATTGTATGGTACAATGTATTATCTCCTGCCATGACACGTTTTGCCCTTAAGGGCTTCTTCAGGAGATATGGAGAGTAGTTACAGACCACTGCAAAAATACATACAAGAAACCAAATATAAGTCTGCTGATTGAGCAAAGCCCAACTGATAACATAACACATAGTTCTCCCCAGAGGTTTTTAGCCGGTTGCTCCGCCCGGCTGATTCGAATACCCCGCCCAGCTCTCCTCGGCAGCTCTCATCCTCGGATGCACGGATCTCAGTGAGGCTGCTCTGTGCTCTGTGTCATCAGTTCAGAGGATTGCTGCCGATGAGAGGTGAGCACACAGTTCAGCCTTCATGTGAAGGAGACACAGGCAGCCCCGCCCCCATCTCATAGCACGAGCTCAGATTTCTGTTTTAAAAAAAAATCTGCCTCTGAAATGTATCCAGTGTGTATAAAGTATCCATGTCATTCTGCATCCTCACAGCTCTGTGTACAAACCTCCATATCTCCTAATATATATGTCACAATGACCTGTAACTTTCAGGGTGTACAGGGGACCCTCATAGATACTAGTGGGGTTGCTGTTTCAGGGGAAAAGTGCAACTAGGAGTCCTAAATTGAAAGTGCAAATTGGGGACCCCCGGGGCCACTAACATAGCAAGGAGCATTGGGGTGGGGCCTCTAAATATATACCAACCTGTCACAAATCTATACCTATGAAACTGTTTGCTTCTCTTCTTTGGACACCAATTTCTCTGAGGTGGGGGTACAAAACTGAAAATATAGGTGCAAGTGGCGGGCACATTCTCCCCTTACAATCTCATTACTACGGCATCATTAGAACATAAAACACTCTGCCCATTAAAATGGG
>NW_027318441.1:4313-6111 GCF_032062135.1 Pyxicephalus adspersus
CAATCCTAGGTGCCCAGCACTTACCGCCTGTTACCAATCCTAGGTGCCTAGAATTAACCGCCTGTTACCAATCCTAGGTGCCTAGCACTTACCGCCTGTTACCAATCCTAGGGGCCTAGCACTTATGACCCGTTACCAATCCTAGGTGCCCAGCACTTATGGCCTGTGTACATAGAGTAGAAAAATTGTATATACTAACGGGGCAGGCATTACAAAGTTGTAACAAATAATTGGAAGAAGGTACAACACTGAAACAATAAGAGGTTACTGGATACCCATGGCATAAACAACTGGGAGCACTAAATTTGCCGTGTTTTGCCACACCCCCTTTTTTACCACCCAGCTACAGCTTCCTACCACCCGGCTGAAAAAAATTTCTGGGGAGAACACTGATAACATCATTCACTACTGCAAATTTAACTAACCTCATCTCATTGATATCACTATAGTGACAGAACATATTTAAGAAATTGGTTTCCGGATCACTTTAGGTAGCTTTAAGTTGTGCATAGCTGTAATATATTAAGGTACACTTACAATGTAACTTGAATTTGTGCCAGTAGTTGACAGTGAAGGTAGGGTATTTTTTTTTAACAACATGAACCTTTTCTTAAAACCAAATACACTTTAGTATGTTCAGGACCAACACCCTATTTGGGGAAAGAAAATGATTGCATGATCTAAGTGTTCAAACTATTAATACAAATTGGTGCCAGAATCAAAATATGCACTAGCATCAACAACTTGCAAAAGGTCTCCTATTAGTGTGGAATGCCCCAACAAGAAAATATTTGACGCCAAAGCAGGGGGCATTTTAGATGTAGTTCAGGGGTAATGGTGTATCCTAGAAAATGGATATACAATGTTATAGCATTAGATTCATAAAGGGCACATAGGACAAAGAAGAGGCAAACAACAAAGCAGGAATTTACCTTTTAGAACCTGCAAAAGGACAGAAACGTTTGGACAGACTCTAAAAAGAAGCCAGGACCTACTTTAAAGATAGTAGAGGGGAGCCAAAACTGTGCAAGCCTAAGCAAACAGGAATTGCTGCGTCTCAGGTTGTCCTCTTATATGTCCTAATTGGACACCACTGTGTATAGCTCCATCGGCTGGTAAGCAACAGCCGGCGCCGCAGAAAGTTCTAAAACTCGCGTAAGTTTTGGGAGTGAATAGGATGAGGGCAAAAGGCACCAGAGGAGGGAGGTGATGCAGGTTTCCACCCTTAAGCCCTCTTCGTGCACCTGGTGTGCTTAATAACGGATAGTTCTTATGTGGTTTGTAACTAAAGGTGTGGGCAAGGGAGCAAGGGGAAGACAGCTCCAGCCACTTCTGTCCTTACTATCCTCCTCCACAATCCATAGATTCTTTGTGGTGTGTCTGCAATGGGATAACCTATCCCACAGGGAACAAAGGCAACAGAGGGTTAAAGTATTGTATTTTAATTAATTCAAACATTTGATAGATTATCAATAATAAATATCATTGGTAATATGGGGATATAAAAATTAGTTATTGGGGATATTATGAAAGTACCATATAAATTTTGGTTCTTATGCATCTCACCCGACTGTTAGGAGAGATAAATCTCTCACTATTTTTGGGCCTTGGGCAGAGGAGAAACATTCCCTTTGCCCAAACGGGATGGGTGTGCAGCCATAACCAGTATAACTGGTACAACTATTCTATGGTGTCTCCATTGAGAGAATGCCCCTGATTCATCAAGCAAAATCGGATTATCGGTCGCGCATTCGTATTAGCGATCCGGAATCGTGCGCGATCGCGCTATTCAACAACC
>NW_027318442.1:0-6109 GCF_032062135.1 Pyxicephalus adspersus
GTTGGAGCCTCTATTATAGCTGGACGCTAACAAACGCTGATTTTCTTATAAAAGGTTATAATGCAATTACCCATAAAATTATTATAAAACCATTTTGAGGGCATTCCTTCCACACCAGAAACAAGACTAGAGTTGTATTTGACCAATAAAAAGTAAACATACTGAAAGGTATTAAAAACACATACATTGTGTCATCATTAGTGTTTTTATTTACATACCAAAATGGGTAATTCATAAAAGAGCCCTGACCTATTTTGTATGAAGAGCTTTTGGTCATAAGGCCCTTTACTGAATATGGCACCCTTCTGATGGTCCCATTTTTATAAGTAATCTAACTTTTGAAGTTTGTAATCTATTTTGTATGTAATTTTATAATTTGTTGGGACTAAGCAAAATGTATTGCCTGTGTGGGTTGCCCTGAATCTGTGATCCATAGGAAGGACATGCAAACGGCTCTGGCCTGTGTCATGCCAGAGCTGCAGACCACCAATATTTGTCAACTGCTGATATAGTTCAATATCAACCAAATTTTGTAAGCTCAAAGCCTTTTTTCAGCTCAGAACAGCATGAAAAAATTGCTAGTCTGAAACCTGATACACTTCAGAAGAATAATCACTGTCTCCAAGTAATATGAGACATTCCAGGAAACTCCAGGAAAGCCACATTTTCTAATAAACTATGTTCTTTAACTCAAATTACCTCAGCATAGCATATAACACCACATTTTGGCCATTATTGATAACCAAAACATAATATATTCTTTTCTTTATCGACTCTATGTAATTAGTACTGAATGACCACCAATTGACGGGCCCACGTTCCTAAAACACTGTTCTGTTGTATTCCATCTTTATAAAAAAATTAAAAAGACAAGGAAAAAAAATCAACGGTGTTTTCTTTAATGGGACAGTTCTCTGACAATGCCATCACATTCATTACAGCTACGAGACACAGCTCCTGATATTGATCTTACCCAGCTGTCCTACCAAATCGCTGGTTTATCCATAAACAGCAACAAGGAAGTTGGGATCCAGGTGGACAAAGGGGAACTGCTTGCAAAAAGCCGCACTCAAGTACGTCTACAATACTACAGTATTTTATTGCATTATTGCATATGTTGTAAGAAAAATCATCCTATATTATTATGTGTGATTTTAGCATATTTTATATATGATATTTACCATTATAGGTCAGGGAGTAGTTAGAAATTGTAGCAATATGAAATGCAATTTGCAAATCAATCAAATCGTATACTAAAAGAAAAACACTGCATGAAAGCATTTAAAATTTTTATCATGTTTATTTATAAATTTAAACCTTTTTTTTACATTAGTAACAGTGTATATATGACAAACAGTAACCGTTTTGACCTGCACTTGAGCTGTAACAATTGCTCATTTGATTATTTCTAGTGTTGTCTCATGCAACAAATAAAATCAATCCACTAATGCTATTATGAAAACAATGCAACTGTGTTAAATATGCAAGTATACTCAGTTTACCTTAATCTAAATTCATTCCAATGCCCTGCAGAGTGTAGAAAACATCTATCATGTTTACTGAGAATATTGTTCCTGAATTATGGGCTTTGTACAAACTATTGTAACTGCTGGCTTTCCTGTATTATTATTATATCTTTGTTATATTTATATGATTTGAATTGAGGTTACAGTAATCACAGTGTGAATGTAGAATATTCTTTTCTATTTTAAGTTTTGTCACCATCTATATAAGGCTCTACTCAAACATTAAAAAGGCATTGTCACCTTGTGTATTTGGGTGAAAGTATGTGTCCAAAGGGCTCCCCCGACCTACTGATGCTCACCCTAACAGCGCTCTCCCTTGGCTCCATCCTTAATCATAGCAAGAACTAATATTGCCAATGTAAGGACAGTACTGATGTCTGTATTTAAATATATAGAAATCTGCCACTACCTCCATAGCAGTCCATATTAATGTAATAGAATGGGAGCCAAGTAGGTCCTAAGGGGGAAAAACCTGGAGAACTAATAGTCCTGCTAACAAAGCAAGAGAGAACAGCTCTCCTACTTTAATCTTTGGAGCTCTGCGAGTAGGTTGTCTCTATTTGTAATAAGGGGGCTGACAGCAGGTCATTACACACAGAACCAGGCTAGGGTTCATGCTGACATCCAAGATCTCTAGGGCTCCAGATACTTAAAAAGAAACCTCCCTGGCTAATGGTAAGAGGAACATTGATAGTCCCTCCTGACCACCAAGGGTGGAGAAGGATCCAGCTGTCAAAGTAAGGGCCATGGTGTTCTGCTGCAGGTTCAATCATGGCCCCAACTGATCCTATTCAAGAAAATGGGAGTGATTTGGAAAGAGAGAGGTGCCCTGCTATTTTGTAATCTATTTTGTATGTAATTTTATAACTGGTTGGGACTAAGCAAAATGTATTGCCTGTTTGGGGCCAGTGATGTTTCCTTAGTAGAAACAAATATTGTAAGATTCTTGTCATGTAATGTTGGGAAACTATAAAATCTACTAACATTCACGCCGGGGGCACCCCAGTTACCATTGTCTGTATGTGTCATGTAAAATGTAATGCCAAATCCAAAATAATAGAAAAAAAGCTCTTTGGGGCACCAATTCAAGTCTATGGAGGCGGCAAACCTCCCCAGGTCACCTTTTTGATGTTTTCAGATTTGACTTTGACCTTTTAGCAAATGTTTCTTTTGAATAAAGTTATTTCAAAAATGTTGTTGTTTGTTTGTTGTCTCCTTTACAATCGCTCTTTAAGGTCAAATGTTTCTTTGGAATAAAATTTTACAACTAGATGCGCATAATTATGCGCAAAACAAGGACACTGGTTGCATGCGGTTTGTTCTTTTTCATTTTGTTACTGTAAAATTTTTAGTGCTGTGCATTTTTTTTCTTTTTTGATGTTTTCAGATTTTTGAACAAAGTTATTTCTAAAATGTTGTTGTTTGTTTGTTTTTTGGGGATTTATGCCATCTCCTTTACAATCAGGAATGTTTTAATGTTTTGATTTTAAAAATAGATGAGCATAACAAGGACGCTGGTTGCATGCGGGTACAGATTCGCATACAGCTGGCGTACGTGCGCTGAATGCACGTACGCCCGGCGCACGTGCAACACGTGCAAATGTGTGGCGTGGTCACGTTGTCCAGTGTATATATATATATATATATATATATAGGGTGGTTACTAAAAGTTTGTAGGCTGTGTTTCCTGCGAAAGTAAGAGGAACATTGATAGTCCCTCCTGACCACCAAGGGTGGAGAAGGATCCAGCTGTCAAAGTAAGGGCCATGGTGTTCTGCTGCAGGTTCAATCATGGCCCCAACTGATCCTATTCAAGAAAATGGGAGTGATTTGGAAAGAGAGAGGTGCCCTGCTATTTTGTAATCTATTTTGTATGTAATTTTATAACTGGTTGGGACTAAGCAAAATGTATTGCCTGTTTGGGGCCAGTGATGTTTCCTTAGTAGAAACAAATATTGTAAGATTCTTGTCATGTAATGTTGGGAAACTATAAAATCTACTAACATTCACGCCGGGGGCACCCCAGTTACCATTGTCTGTATGTGTCATGTAAAATGTAATGCCAAATCCAAAATAATAGAAAAAAAGCTCTTTGGGGCACCAATTCAAGTCTATGGAGGCGGCAAACCTCCCCAGGTCACCACATATACTGTCTAAAAAATTCACAGCACATTGCTGGTGCCTCTTACTTCTTAAAGGATAATGAATAGACCTATTTGGTTCAGTGGTTGCCAGCTTTTTGGATCTCACAGACCACTAAATTTACGGACAAGCCATGTGTCACTCAAAGGGGAAGAAACTTCCTCTAGAGTGAATTCATGATGCCAGAACCCCCCAAAAGAGACAAACCACCCTCCTGACCTGTTCCTCGAACCTGGACTACTTTTGTCTGCCACTTCTCCTGACTTCAGTCTGCCTAGACTATGCCTCTCATTGTCATTCTGCTGTCCCTACACTTAGTTCCGCTTGCCCCTGGTGGGGAGAGCCTAGGGGCCGCGACCTGGTGTTCTCCTAGCAGCAAAGTAGCCTGACAGCCTCTAGGATCACCAGCCCATCATCCCCTGCAGGGTGCTCTAATGAAGACCAGAAGACACTTAGACTCCGTGCCCCGAGTTATCCCCCGTGTCACCTGCCAGGGGGCATAGCCCTAATGGAGCCAAACCTGAGCAAATTTTATTCCTTAGTATAGTAAGCAGAGTGCCACTACAAATAAAGTGAGTGTTGGTAGAATTTTTAAAGACATTACATACTTAATACAAGCACAATATTCGAGGAAATACTAAATAGGAACAGCAAAATAAATGGATCAGTGCACTATAATATTGAAAAGTAGTAAACAGTAGGTGGGTGTAGCAGCATAGTTACACTATAGACACAGACCGGGACACTACACTATAGACACAGATACCACAAAGTGACATTTAGAGTACTCACATATATCATACATATGCTACAACCCAAACTTCTAACTATTACCAATGCTGATCTTTTTTGGCACTTGATTTAATACTGACATTGCTCATATGGTCAAATACTATGTTATGATACTGTAATGTATTGATACTGTTTATTTACCTCTTGTGTAAACAACAATGTTGGATACCTCTGTACTTTGTACTTTAACACAGACCGTTAAGTTTCCATAATAAGCGCATACCCCTGAAGAAGTATAAGAGCGTGTTTACAACAATACATAATCTATGTTTTATCACATATTTGGGGTCAAAATCTCCTTCTTTCATCTCTTCTATTTTATCCAATATTTATACCTAAAGTGGCGACTCCGTGATCATCCACTGGGGATAATCTCAACCACCACCCTCCCCCAAATCCCCTGCACATACTCTGAGGCTGTGCACAACTGAAGGGGATTTCAGAGTATGTGAAATACCCAATAAGTAATATAAATGTGATGATCCCTGATAATCTGAAAGTTTTAATATATATTTTAATGGTTTTGTTATATAAATCATGTTATGGCTGTAAGCATAGAATTACAAGGAGAAACAGATCATTGGTATTACAGAGAGGTCACGGGCAGGTAAAGCTCCCCCACATTCCTTCCACAACCAGCACGCGCGTTTCAGAATCAATATTACATGTATTGGGGAGGAAAGATAACTATCATGACATGTTTCAGCCGGTTGGAGCCTCTATTATAGCTGGACGCTAACAAACGCTGATTTTCTTATAATGCAATTACCCATAAAATTAATGGAAAACCATTTTGAGGGCATTCCTTTCACACCAGAAACAAGACTAGAGTTGTATTTGACCAATAAAAAGTAAACATACAAGGTATTAAAAACACATACATCATGTCATCATTAGTGTTCCATTAGGTGTTTTATTTACATACCAAAATGGGTAATTCATAAAAGCATAAAAGCGCCCTGACCTATTTTGTATGAAGGGCTTTTGGTCATAAGGCCCTTTACTAAATATGGCACCCTTCTGATGGTCCCTTTTTTATAAGTAATCTAACTTTTGAAGTTTGTAATCTATTTTGTATGTAATTTTATAATTTGTTGGGACTAAGCAAAATGTATTGCCTGTGTGGGGCCAGTGATGTTTCCTTACTAGAAACAAATATTGTAAGATTCTTGTCATGTAATGTTGGGAAACTATAAAAGCTACTAACATTCATGCCGGGGGCACTCCAGTTACCATTGTCTGTATGTGTCATGTAAAATGTAATGCCAAATCCAAAGTAATAGAAAAAAAGCTTTTTGGGGCACCAATTCAAGTCTATGGAGGCGGCAAACCTCCCCAGGTCACCTATATACTGTCTAAAAAATTCACAGCACATTGCTGGTGCCTCTTACTTCTTAAAGGATAATGAATAGACCTATTTAGTTCAGTGGTTGCCAGCTTTTTGGCTATGTGCCTTGAGCACTCTGTCCAGTCTGTTGGTTCCCAGCCAACTTCAAGAGAACCTATCACAAGATTACTTATTTCCAGAAAAATCATCCTATATTATTATGTGTGATTTTAGCATATTTTATATATGATATTTACCATTATAGGTCAGGGAGTAGTTAGAAATTGTAGCAATATGAAATGCAATTTGCAATCTGCACTCT
>NW_027318443.1:0-4782 GCF_032062135.1 Pyxicephalus adspersus
GTAAGGGTGGCAGGGGTACTGAGTAATACATGTGATATGCCAGCCTTGTGAAATGCATTTCAAATGTGTACAGGAGTGCATACAAATGATACAAGGAAATCACTTGTGCTTTTGGACAAAAGGTACTGAAGCATGAAAGTTTTTTTATCTAGTTTGGCAGCTTTGGCTAGAGCAAGTAAATATTTCAGGTCTGTAGGAATAGAAGGTAGTTGATGACTTGCCAGTTTTGGGGCACCAGTAGATCACACATGTTAAAAAGCTGGATGTAATCACTATTGTTTTCCTCCTAGCTTGGCCACGCTGAATGTTCTTAGTTGTAGATGGGTCATCGGAGACATATACTAAAAGTTTCTCATCTATACTTGCATCCAAAAATGTGAAACTGTCAAATAAGTGTTGCAAAAGTAAAAAAGTATTGTGTAGTTTTGTGTATATTTTCATTAGAGCACATGTATATGTCTTTAAATTGTAATGGTTTTGTACTCTAGACAATTACTTGTTTTTGTAACCTCTTTTGAATGTGATTGTTAGGGAAGATTTTTTTTTTACAAGTTAGAAATGAGTTTTTTCTAATATCCACGATGTCACTTGCAATTTGTTTTAATAATGTTGCAAATATAATTTCTGTTAGCCAACTCTGATAAATGCAGCCTGAAGCTGAACTAAAAAGTTTGTGTTGGTGACTAAAACACAATGAGGTTGATGTAATAAAGGAATATGGACACTAAAGTGAATATCTTTTGTTTGTGGGGGAGTATTTTTTTTTTATATCTGCATGTAATTAGGTATTTTTTGCAAAGTAATTTTTTACTATAAAAGCTCTTTAGACTAGTTGTGGGTTGCTAAGACTAATTGCACCTGTTTATTTCTGAAGTGATCACTAGAACATCAAGGGTTAATACAACTTTTTCCATTAATCCCATGCAATGGTGGCATTGTGTGACCACAAGGGATAAATTATACTGTTGCAATAATTAGGCCATTATTATAATATAAAGTATCATTACTAAAATGATGCCACTGCCAAGCATTAGACCTTGCTAGCATTGTAGATTCCGCTTGTTGTTATGAAAACGTAACAACTTTTAAGACATTTTTACGTAATTTTTCAGACATTTTTACGTTGAAATAAATACATTTTTGGTAGCAACCTTGAATTATTTGTTTAGTCTGGACCCCAATGGCGTCTTTCAAACCTTTACCAATGCATAAGATAATAAAGCTTATGTGGCTGCCTTGCTTTTGTTCCAGATGGAAGTCAGGTAAGCCCTAAATTGTAACCCTCACATGTACATTTATATTGATTGCTATAAACCAGCATTTAGGACTCTAGATCCGTTTTGTTTTTACTATATATAGAATGTATTCTTTCTGCCTTCTGTAATAGTAACCTGCCTACAGGGGAGAAATATAGGTTTCTAGTTCTGAAGCTGTTTTGTGTTGATCCGTCAGCTTTAGTTAGAAATGGTGATGCAGAACAAATATTTTAGCTATTTGTTTAAAACCTGTATGTGTTTAAAACCACATTTTGCTTTCGGAATGAAGGGGAGGCTAAAGGTAGTCCCGAAGAATCCTATCATTTTCTAGAAGCAGATAGCAATGACACACTGCATTCATTTTGTTTGTTTGGTAATTAAATGTCTATCGTTCTGGTAGCGGTTGCATACAAAATGCTTTTGCTTTGTTACCTGCTAGTTTTAAAAAAAAACCTCTGCTTTGTGTCGCGTTCCAGTTTTAGAAATGCCTGGGTCTTTCTCCTGGCCTGCTCATCACATATCGACACCAAGTATAATTAATATGAACAGCAGGTGGTAACCTTTTAGAAGGACCACTGTCCAAGGAGTAAAAACTGCACAGTGGGAAAAGGGCATTGATAGTAGTACAAAGAAGTGCAGATTAAGCAAGCAGCCAGAAAATAAATGTCATATTTATAAAATATAAGCCTTGGATTATCTCATCTATTAACCTTACATATGCTTGTATGAATCTAGTACATAATGTGCTATACTCCATGTATACTTTAAAGTTGGAACACTTTTATTATCCTATAAATTGTTAGGTTGCCCAGTATGCATTTTCACACAACATTTTAAGTGACCAACTTTTTAATTATATCAGTGTTCTCCCTAGCCTTTTTTAGCTGGGTGTACCACACAGCACTTTTCAGGGACCACACGGCTGTTTTTGGGTAGTTACTTGCCTACAATTTCTTGCCACCTAGCTTAAAAAATTTGCTGGGCTGACCACTGAATAATTATTATGTAAAATTTTGATCATTGGGCTATTCACCGAATAAACAACAATGTTTAGGGAGCACTGTGTTTAGTCTTTCTCATGAATTACTGTGGATTTTATAACATTTATTATGTTACTGTATTCTGTCAGAATAGAAAGTCAAGAAAATGCATCATTATCGGACACTAACTGCAGATTCACAAAGTGTAACTAAACCCTGTATATGCTCCGTTCCCATTCTTTTCCACATAGAGATCCTTGGCCATCTAGATTAGCTGGGGAGTAATTATGTAGATTTGAATAAACATGCTGGAGTTCATTCAGTCCAGTCATCCACAGGGTAAGCCAGGTATCCAGGCAAGCAACAGTTTAAGGGAGTGATCAAGCAAGTGAGTATGTTTTATTGCAGAATGAACATCGCCAGTCCCTGTCTACAATAAAATTGTTTGATTGCAAATTTTTAAAGTGGAACTTCTGTTCTGCTTTAAATGTGAAGCTAATGCTCCCCAACCTAATGCTGAACTGACAGCTGCTAAGATACTTAGATGCTAAGATGTGAGATAAATCCATCAAGTGTAAATAAATTTAGGGGGGATAGAAAGCATATTTGGGTTGTCTTGCTCCTCCTAATTTACTGGCTTCCAGCACATGAAAAATGTCTTCTGCTACCTCTGTTACAAAGGTTTAAAGCTGTAAAGAAAATACCCTGAGGGGGGAAAATTAACTATACTCCATGTATACTTTAAAGTTGGAACACTTTTATTATCCTATAAATTGTTAGGTTGCCCAGTATGCATTTTCACACAACATTTTAAGTGACCAACTTTTTAATTATATCAGTGTTCTCCCTAGCCTTTTTTAGCTGGGTGTACCACACAGCACTTTTCAGGGACCACACGGCTGTTTTTGGGTAGTTACTTGCCTACAATTTCTTGCCACCTAGCTTAAAAAATTTGCTGGTCTGACCACTGAATAATTATTATGTAAAATTTTGATCATTGGGCTATTCACCGAATAAACAACAATGTTTAGGGAGCACTGTGTTTAGTCTTTCTCATGAATTACTGTGGATTTTATAACATTTATTATGTTACTGTATTCTGTCAGAATAGAAAGTCAAGAAAATGCATCATTATCGGACACTAACTGCAGATTCACAAAGTGTAACTAAACCCTGTATATGCTCCGTTCCCATTCTTTTCCACATAGAGATCCTTGGCCATCTAGATTAGCTGGGGAGTAATTATGTAGATTTGAATAAACATGCTGGAGTTCATTCAGTCCAGTCATCCACAGGGTAAGCCAGGTATCCAGGCAAGCAACAGTTTAAGGGAGTGATCAAGCAAGTGAGTATGTTTTATTGCAGAATGAACATCGCCAGTCCCTGTCTACAATAAAATTGTTTGATTGCAAATTTTTAAAGTGGAACTTCTGTTCTGCTTTAAATGTGAAGCTAATGCTCCCCAACCTAATGCTGAACTGACAGCTGCTAAGATACTTAGATGCTAAGATGTGAGATAAATCCATCAAGTGTAAATAAATTTAGGGGGGATAGAAAGCATATTTGGGTTGCCTTGCTCCTCCTAATTTACTGGCTTCCAGCACATGAAAAATGTCTTCTGCTACCTCTGTTACAAAGGTTTAAAGCTGTAAAGAAAATACCCTGAGGGGGGAAAATTAAGTTTTTTTTTAATTCACAAAAACCTTAACTTTGTTTTGCAATTTGTTCCTAAACGTAAGGAAATCATGTTTATGGTATAATGCTTTTTTTAAAGTTGGTGCTAAAAACATAAAAATAATGCAAATTCAAAATGTTTTCAAATGAAATAAAAAAAAAATCAGTATACATTGTAAAAGCTAGGGAAAAAAAGCTAATTCAAAGTTAAACGCTAGTCTTCCTTTAGTCGTGCACAGCTGTAACAATGATATACCTTTATTCTGTAAGCTTCTCACAGTGTACATTAGAATCTGCAACAAATCAGATAGAGCCCACCTCATGTCCTGGTTTGAGGACATCATACATCATCACATCCTTACTGTCCACTGTCCCCAGGCCAATCACTTATTTATTGACATGTTGCAATTATGAGCATGCAGAAATTTTTGTTAAGCTCAATTCCATTTTAATAGCTTCCAGATCAGCATTCTGAGCATTTTTTTTGTCAACCAAGGATAACACATGTCTCTATACTAAAATGTTTTGTCAAATTAGGTATAGTCCTGCTGTAATGTGTGTGTTAATGTTAAATCAATGAAGAGGTGAAGATTGATGTAAACTATTGAACAAAAAAACCCTTCCTTTTGTAAATAGATGCTAGGCTACAACTGAATGGCGAGTCTTTAGTCCAAGGCTGCAATTGTGTTGTAGGGAACATTAGTGTATGGGATAAACAGGTACTACAGACCTTCTACATTCAGCTTATATAGAAAGTGTTTTAATACCAAGAATAACAGCTCACAATGTAGTGCTTATTGAGTAAAGAAATTAAAAATGTATGTGTTTTTGTCATAGTTTCAGGAAGAAGAAGGTCATATGATGTGAGAACT
>NW_027318443.1:5115-6107 GCF_032062135.1 Pyxicephalus adspersus
TAATTTCTGCTTGTACTGGGTCAGCTCATATCTGCCTTCCCCTCGCAAAATCTTTTGTTGTAGTATTTTATTATCTGCTTAGATTGTCACCTAACTAGACAATTTACAATAATTTAGTGCCAGCAGCCTTCTTAGAACAGCCGTACACTAGGCTTTTATTTGTATTTTAAATTTGATAAAGCCTGGCCCGTAACAAGTATCTGTTTCTATGTTAAATTTTACTTTTTAAAGTCTTTAATATATTAACGTAAAAATATACCTATATGCAATTCTCATCTACTATTTGTTTGTGTAGCAGCTCTGATATTTATTATTCAGTTTGATATTGGACTATCAAAACATTCAAGCACTATTCTTCCTTTCTACTTGCCACGTCAAGCAGCTTTTGAAAAAGATTTGTTTTTTTGAAGTCTGGAAACAAACTTTTCAGTCTTTATAATGTCAGGCTGATAGCCGGCTCAGTAAACCCTGTACGTATTTTCATTTTCTGCATCTTTTTTCCTATGTCTTCCACTTCATTCCTGTAATCATCTGGCATTCATCGCTTTTCACAGAGCCAGAAAAAACTCATTTGGGACAAAAGAAAAGGAAGGCTTACTTTGCAGTAACCACAAGTGAAAATGTGTTTATAAACCAGTGTTTTGAGCCTATTCCATCCAAATTGATTTCCTGGGTTTTGGATATAGAAGAAAATGTAAAAAACAGTAATATATTTCATGATTTGTATTGGTTTTGAGCAAAACTTTCATGTTCCTAAAGCATAACCATACTTTCAAAGTAAAATACAGATATCAATTGCTGTAGCCCTTCACTACTGTAGTTAATAAATATAAATGTGACATTAGGTAGATTTTCTTGCTGGGTTCCTCCCTCGGATTGCTTACTTTCTAGATCTACATTCAGCTTAATTATTATTGTATGTGTGGACCCAGCTTCCTGCTCAATAGTTTTTTCACAGGAGAGTTGAAGTTGGGCATGCAGAAGGCTGGTAA
>NW_027318444.1:0-810 GCF_032062135.1 Pyxicephalus adspersus
TTCGGGGCAGGGTCCTCCCCTCCTGTATCACTGTCTGTATTAGTCTGTCATTTGCAATCCCTATTTAATGTACAGTGCTGCGTAATATGTTGGCGTTATATAAATCCTGTTTAATAACAATAATAATAATAAATGTTCAATTTAGACTAATCAAATAGGTGGCTCAACCTTCACTGTAAAACTCTAGTAAGGGGAACACAACTCTTTTCTTCTCATTCATTGAGAACAGTGAGCGATCCCCGGCACTAGAGGTTAATCCCCCTAGCGGTAATCCCGAGTGTGACTCAGGGTGGAATCTACTTGCAAAAAGCGGTAATCCCGAGTCACACTCGGGGTAACTTTAGAAGCCACTCTTACCTGTGCCCTGCGCTCCAGCGGTGATCAGCCACGCCGCTGCTTGCATCCGCAGTTCGAATTCTGCATGGTGTATCACATCTAACTGCTGATTCGAGCAGCAATAGTAAATTCTGGGGGTGATGGCAGCAGTGTTTTCCTGCTGGCATCACTCCCGGAATTTACTATAGCAGCGAGCAGCATCGTTGGTGGATTCAGGGGGGTGAGCAGGGCGGGGACATCCTCACCACATTACCTGGCAAGATGTGACATCTTCTGGGTGATGCGGTGGAGTGATGGATTCTGGGGGCGGGAAATTTAAAAGCAGATTACTTTAAAAGCAGATTGCAGATTACATTAAAAGCAGATTGCTTTTAAATTTTTTTTACAGCAAAAAACACAAAAAAAACATAAAAAAAAGTACACGTACATATTTTAGTGCACCAAGCATCATTGCCCAGTGCCCTGATTTACATT
>NW_027318444.1:1977-6106 GCF_032062135.1 Pyxicephalus adspersus
GTATGCTGTGCGAATCCTCATCTGGCTACATTTGGAGTACATTACTGTACACTGGAAAAGGGACACAGTTCAAGCCCAGATACAGCCATTATGGATTGGCAACATCTTCAGTGCTATCCCTCAGTGAGCCATTGCTAGTTCAGGGCTATTTTGTCCCAACTGACAATTTCTACACCTCTTCTGAGCTTTATGAGTTCCTTCTGCAACACAGAACAGATGCCTATGGAACCGTTAGTGCTAACCGGCACAACCTGTCAACAATGTTTGCAAAAGGGAAGCTGAAGACAGGAGAAATTGTTGCCTGGCAGAAAGGCAAGATGATGGCCCCGAGATGAAGTGACAAGAAGCATGAGTGCCTGATGAGTACTGTCCATAATGCCTCCACTGTTCTGGTACACACAAAATGTGGGAAAGAAGTCATGAAGCCGCAGGTGTTGATTGACTACAACAACACCATGGGAGGTGTCGACAGAGCTGACCAAGCCATGACATTCTACTCAGCGTTGAGAAAACAGCAAAGGAAGTACTACAAAAATATTCTCAGTCATCCAATCGAGCAGTGACTATGAAATGCCTACATTCTGTACAGGAAAAATAGTCAGAGGCCTGTGAATCATTCAGACTTCATTTTGCACCTTTCCGAATCCATAGTCAAGAACCTCCAAACACCATCAGTGGCTATGAATAGACCTGGATGTCGTGCTTCCACCATTGTCATCCCAGAACGCCTGACTGGTCGTCAGTTCATTGAATACATCCCACCAACCCAGAAAAAGGCAGCACCTACAAGGATGTGCGTGGTTTGCTGCTCAAAGACCAATGACAGAGGAAAGAAAAAACACAAGGAAACCAGGTTCTACTGTCTTGACTGACTGACCAAAATTAGAAAAAAGTTGTCTCTGTTCAAATATTTATGGACCTAACTGCCTCTGGCATTCTCGCGAAAATTTCCTCTAACCTCCGATGGTTCCATGAAATTTCGGCGAACCCTTTCATGAAACCCTCGGAAGATTGAGGAAATAATAACAGGAGGATTCACAGGGGATTCACATGATTACCTGGGAATCCTCCTGTTTGCGATCCCTGGGGTTATTTAACCTCTAGTGCGGGGATCGCACACTGTTCTCAATAAATGCGGCCGTGGCATTCATTGCCGTTATGTTGATGCTGAAAAAATTATTCTTGAATTAAATATTTATAAACTCTCATTGCTACATATTTAAAGCTCACAAACTATTCTCCCAAGGTAGCATATAAGCTTTAAGGTAAACCAAGGCTATTAATTTTGTGGATATGTATACCACAAATCAATAACCTAACACTGGCATCTTGAAAGTCCAGATCAATAATAATTGAAACTGTCTAGTGTAGTTAGAATTTCTAGAAGGCTTTACACCACAAAGGACTGAAGGATATTGTTAAAGTAAAACACTAAGAACCTTGCAATTCACATACCTAAAGTTTTCATTCTCAAATTGTGTTTTATTATTTGCTTAAATATTGAACATTCAAAAAAAAAATATGCCTTTTGTTTGATAAAACAACATTTTTCTGCTTTATAAGAAAAAAAGCAGTTTTAATATAGCCTCAAACAGCAGCATTTTTTTAAAATGTACTTTCCTCCATAAAAAAGCAAGTGGGCCACTCATCCATAGTGACATAATTCAAAATGTAAAAAAACTATTAAGCTCAAAGAATAACATTGCAGGTTGTTTCAAACATTTGTAACTATATTTTAAATTTAGATTTTGGTTATTGATTTTGCTAAGCTTTACTTGATATACTTGTTTTACAGAAAGGATTGTTTATTGGGAGAATAAGAGGAAGGAGGAGCAGAGCATGCTTCTCCGTGAGATTTTCTGTTGACACAATACTATAGATGGGTAGAGGTAGAAGTTGGCTATATCTATTTTAAATCCACATTTAGAAAGCGTATATCTCACATAATTGTGGAGTTGTCTGTCAACATTCCATCAGCCTGTTGGGTGAAGCTTACAAGTTAAATATTTAAATTCAAGGACTGCATGAGAGAGAATGAAGACAGTTCATTTCTGTCTAGGGTTCAAAGTCAACACCTCCCCACAGTTGTTTTCATGGGTGCAAATATTAAATTAAATGTTTGAAAGGGGAGACCAAGAACAAATGAATGCATAAATAAAAGTGCAAGTGTACATTTACCGCATACATGCTTTATTGAAAGCATGATGACAATCCACAGAAAAATAAAACCTCCTAAAAACAGTAAAAAGCAGAGACCTATATGGCATGGTATTATTATTCCCCTGCTCCCCTCCCTTATTTTTGAAAAACTTGAATAAACAGATTGAAACAAAAATAGGATAATGCAGAACAGCTACTCTTACGTATGAAATGGCCCCACATTCCCCCACATTCCACCAGAAATAAACATATGTCTCCTCAGGACTCACGACTCACAGTGTTTTGATCAATATCCCAGCTGCTGGTTTAGGCTCAAGAGTACATCTGTCTTTCCTCAAAGATTAACAGTACTTCCAAAACAAAGATGTCAGAGGCACACTCCAGGATTTGTGTTTAGAGATGGGCTAAGCACCTCCACCTAGTCATACCTGTGACTTAAAGCATACCCTAACTCGAAATTTTCACTTTACATTAAAGGGTAGACAACCCTTTTATGTAAGGTAAAAATTATGTTGTTTGTTTTCTTTTTTTTTTTTATCAGTTGTCACAGGGCAATTTTTCCCACCCAAACCTAAAACAAAACTTTTTATGAAACCGTTGCATATTCTTTGTGACTCTGCATCTAGAGATTGTTTTTGCTGTTATAACACTTCATCTTGTACTTCCACTGGCCAATTTCTAGCACCTATACCTGAGAGCTATAGCACTAACATTTTTATATAGACACCATAAGAAAATTGTGAGCATTTTCTGCCAGCTAAATATAGGGCTTGTCAATCTTATAATCAATTTTATTTAATGGATGGCTGCCTGTGCTTCTTAGAGATGCTTGTGGTGCCCTTTAAACTGTAATGCATTTGGCCAATTTCAATGTAAGCACTGTAGCTTTAGCATTCTTAGAATGACAGCTGCTTGTTTCTTGTGTCGCCACACTAAGAAAAGTTGTTAGTGCTTTTTTTTTACTGTTCATTTTTTGGTTCTTGTCCTACTTTTCTACCTAATATTTTATATTAACACCTTTCTCCAATATTTATCCTTTACTACTAATTCAAATCCACTTTAAGTATTATTTAAATGAGAGAAGGAAAATGGTAATGCCCATGGATGATATTTTGGCAGTAATAAATGTCTGTATTATATCTTTCTTTTGGGTAACTATTGGCTGGCCAGTTCCTACATTTTTTTTAGAAAAATGTGCTACTTAAAAAGCAGGAGAACAGAAAGAGCAGTTTAGCATTTTACAGACTTTTGTATTCATATCCTCTTTTACATTTTATTGACTGACCACATTTTATTCAGTTTAATTAATGTACAATATAGGTCAATTTTGTTTTAATCTTAATATTAATATTTCTTTTGTAGCCTTCATACTAGACAAATCAGAAATGTAAACTTTTAGAAGTTTTACAACTTTTGCTTTATATTTTGCATTTTAGGATTTTCCATTTACAGATTAATTCCCATTATGTCTTTAGAAATCAATGCCCTTTACTGTCATATCAACAGTGCACACAATGCCTGTTCAACATAATTAGCATGGATTGTGGAACTATTTAAAATCATGGCACTTGTACAAAATATTAGAAGCTGGTCCAACCAATATCTGTTGGGAGAGCAAACGTAATGATCAGCTATATGTTTTGCTAATGTGTTTGGCTGAACTAGCAAACCTGAATCGGCATGTGAATGAAGACTATCCTAAAGAAGCCATCTGTTCAGGCTCTATATAATCAATTACACTTGTATTACATTTTTTCCAATTTATTCAGTAATCTAATTTATGCACAGGTTTCATTAGTTTTCACACATAAAACAGAACCTTAACAGTGAGAGGCAATGTAAATTGATGGGTAGATATTTATGCATTTAGGTTGCTTTACTAAAGGAGTTTAGGATAATTTATTTTGTTTAAGGAATGTGATGTAAAATTCAGTTTTTCAGACTACCCAATCACATGCAAGGAAATATT
>NW_027318445.1:0-972 GCF_032062135.1 Pyxicephalus adspersus
GGTCACATGAGCACAAAGAACCGGGCTTGTGAGTGGGTAGTTCTTGCTGTTGGGACAACTGTGGGCAATTTGCAAGTATTACAGTGTAGAGGATTTACAGAAAGAGTTCTTATAGTGCTATCAATGCCATTTCTATTTTTAAAAACAGGAAGCATCACACATCTGAGTGTATTCACAAAAATTTGAATACGATTGTGGGAAACAGCATTTAGAAACATTTTTTTTTAAACATGGCATAGACAGCTAAACAATCTGCTTAGAAAAAGTTCAATATTTTCCACGTAATATAGATCAGATATAGATATTTTTTACGTAATATAGATCAGTGTTTCCCAACTAGGGTTCCTTCAGCAGTTGCCAGGGGTTCCTAAAGCAATGAGCATTTCATGTTTCCCAGGTCAGTTTATCTGGCAGTAAGGGTGACATTCTTCTCACTGACCAGAATTGTCATTCTTGCTGCTGACCACCACACTAATGTAGTGTGAGCTGTGAATATAGTAATTATAGCAAGGGGTCCCTAGACCTGAAAGTTTTTATGTTAAAGGATAGTTTAGGGTATGTATAACATTTGAGAAAGGCTTTTATACATGGTTCTCCCAGTAATACAGACTAGAGATTTTTGCAAGGGGTTTTGAGTGGTTTTACCTGAAACCACTCAAAACCACTTTTAGACTGAATGAGTCTGTTCATTATCCTTTACTTACAGGCACTCGAAGGTGGCAGTATTGTCGTGCATTTTATGGATGCTTCATGTAGCATTCATGGATGGTTTGCTGCCCCTGTGCCTCCACAGACCTAAATTCTTGCCACTTACAAATGCTTATGCAAAAGTTTTAAGCATATACAAGTGTTTTTTAATACAAGAAAAAGTTAAAAAATGCAACTGCTCTGCTTGGCTTTTGCAGCCACTTCCAAAAAAAGTGATTGCTGCCTGTTACTGTTCTTGGACACCTATTGTTTGTCAGTAGGCAC
>NW_027318445.1:4589-6102 GCF_032062135.1 Pyxicephalus adspersus
AGTTAGCTTATGATTAGCTGTTGAGAGATATTGTTCATTGCACTTTTCTTTTTGCTTTATGAAATATGCCAAGACCATTCTTGCATGAAATGCTGTTGAATTGGTGCTGAAGTTAGAATTTCAACATGATCTTTACTGAAAACCTTATACCTTGGCAAATGGACAAAAACAATTAAAACAATATAGACTGTACAAAACAGTCTGTAGAAAGTGTTGCCTGCTAACATCAACAGGAAATGCTGCAAGCATGTTGCCAAATACAAAAGCTGTGTAATTGTACAGTAGTTATTGCTTCAGAAGGAAGAGCTTAGTAAAGTGGTAGAGATGTAGGGTGGATGACATAGTTTATTGACCAGATTTTTTACTTTTTGTATTCTGATTGTTTATTGTACTTAATATTAAAACAGCTCTGAAATTATTTCATACCCAATCATTTAAATCTTCTAAAAGCTTTGACATACACACGATAGAAACAAAAAAAGTAATGCAAAGCACTTTCCCAGTTAACTTTTTCTTGGGACTATTTCTCCCCTTAGTCATTTATCCCATCTGTCCATTTTCTCCAACAGGGATATCTTAAATACACTTAAATAATACCGTGTATTACTTTTTTTTCTAAATAGATAGAGGCAAAAAACCTTTGTTACCTTTAAATACAGTATGGATTAAATCTATTATATTTCATTTATTGATGCCTTTGTCCTCTTTGGGAGACTTTTCTTGACCTTTGGAGTCACATCAGGAAGTGAAAAGAAACATCTCTAAAATGAAATATCTTTTATTACTCAGTTGTCTTTGGAACAGGTGTCCCCATGGGAAACTTTCCCTTCACCAGAACATGTCATTGAAGATTTACCCTTATCTTTTGTCCTGGGCATAATGCAAGTTTGGAATTTCTTTCACTTTCTTTCTTAGTGACAATGGACATTAAAACAAATAGAGAAGCAAAACTCCGTAGCAGGGACACAAAATGCAATAACCTATTGCCTTATGAAAAATAAAAAAAAATCCTATACATTACTTTTAGCCACATGGCAGAAGATAGATTCACATAAATCTGTTCAGTGCCTGTTTCTCAATTTTTGTATTTCCCACCAGTTAATTGTTATGCTGGCAGTAATAGTTGTGGTTGTACACACAGGTACCAAGAAAATGCTATTAAACCACAATAGTGCATAACTCATGTTCGATTTCTTAACCTATTGCCCAGAACTGTGTAAAAATAGGGGGAAAAAATTCAAAACCTACCTTCATCCCAGGGCTACCCCTAGCAGACTCACCATTCTGTGGTTCAACAAAACCAGGCATTCCAGACAAAAAAAGGCATTTTATATTCCCCCTGGGGGTAGATGATACAAAATACAGTGATACCTCAACTAATAAAGATAATTTGTTCCAAAATCACATCACACAATTTAGTTGACCAAAATCTTTGTTAGCTGAAATATGATTTCATATAGGTTTCTATAGAAAATCATTGAATTATTTCTGGATGCTGCCCACAATTTAAAAA
>NW_027318446.1:0-6101 GCF_032062135.1 Pyxicephalus adspersus
TTTTCTGGAATTTACCATCTGTTGGGAGATGTTTGCATATTGACAAGATGTCTTAACCAAAGTCCTTTAGGCTAAAAAAATAGGCTTTATCTTGTGGTTTGAGGTGTTTTCTAAAGATCTTTACCTGCTAATTTTTTTGCCTGAGTTGAGAAGATTTGTAGTCTTGCACTGTAATTAGCTGGACAGTCCCAATTAATATACAAAAAGAAGAGCAGAAAGTCAGGTCAGTGGGATTTCTTTGTTTTCAGTCCCATTGGGTTTTTTTTTTTTTTTCCCTCAGGTAGCTCAGAAGCTTATTACCCCCAAGAAAATCTGTTTGCCCTTTTTAAGCTGATGGTTTACATACATTTACTCCATATGTCTTTTAGATTTGACAAAATGATACACTGCTTTTAAATGTTTGTATGGCCTTGTCCCATTTATAAATAAGTCTTAATGAAAACCAGTGACTCCTGTTGGAAGAGTAGGCAGGATCCAGAAGAAACGCATGACCTCAATGAAGCTGTGAACTATGTAATTAAAAGACAAAAGTAGTAGTAACCATTTCCCTGTACACTGCCTGCTCCTGATAACCCGCTTTTGTCTGTGTTAATCAAATGGGTCAGGAATGTTGATTGGTGCCAACTTCTTGCACTGAATAAACAGATATATGCTGCCTGGGATAAGCCAATTATCTGTTCCAATAGCTTTGTCAATGGTTCTCACATTTCTTTTATATCCTGGGAGTTTAGTCAGCTGATTCTCAAACTAGCAGAGCAGCGTATTGTCTTATTGTGCACTGGGCAGTGATTAGTTTATTGTCATGGACTTCATGTTTACACATTTATGCTCTGATAATGTAAATATGTGTTTATATATGCAACATGAAGCTTATGGATGTTTTCTAATTTATTTCAGTGGGTGGACCTCAGCTTGCCAATTCACCAACTGTTATTGTAATGGTTGGACTACCAGCCCGTGGGAAGACTTACATATCCAAGAAGCTGACACGTTACCTCAACTGGAGTGGAGTACCTACGAAAGGTGAGCTATATTATTCTCAGATTAACCTTCTTCTGCGTCTTGCCATCTCAATATAAGACCAGTTTATTCCATATGGCCTATATAACAGGTGCTTTGCCAATGCAGAGCAACACAGCAGATTTGCTTTAATCCCCCCTCTCTAGCAACATACTTGCCTTTTTCTGCTCCCCTGCTGTTCTGTTTGGCTACCTGGAGCTGGAGACGCAACCTTAAGTTGCTCAAGTTGTAGTTTACGCAGGGCTATATGTGTAAATTTACTGGTTCCTTCACATACTCAAATTTATTCTCAGTGCATCTAATTTTTTAGCTTGTGCTTTAAAAAACATAATGAACACTTGATATTGGGGTCTGAAATTATGACTTATTTTGTATAAAATCTTGTGTTGGATCCATTAACAATGCATACCACTTTCGTTTGATTTTGCAGTGTTCAATGTTGGGGAATACAGACGTGAAGCTGTAAAAGAGTTTAGCTCTTATGACTTTTTCCGCTGTGACAACCAAGATGCCATGAAAGTCAGAAGGTTGGTGTACATGTGCTGTTCATCCTAAGTATAAGCTTTCATCCTATACTGGTGATCCCCTGGCTATTGCACTGATATTGATCAGCTCTTTACTACCTCCCCACTGTGTCTTACCATAGAATCATGATCAGCATTCTGAATGAATGATCAGTATGGCAATGAACACTAATTCTCAACACGTTCTTCTTAGAGCTAATGAAGTAATCCTATTCTCCCAGAAATCTTTTGATTTGGAACAATTAATTTTAGGAAGTTAAACTGTCCAGCCCTGACTATAAAGGTTGTTCATCAAAAGAAGCACTGGATGACTTCATGAAAAGGATAAACTGTTACAAGAACATGTATGAACCTCTTGATCCAGACACCCATGACAGGTAAAGAATGAATCTTGCTTGCTTTTTGTTAGCTGACAAGACACCATATTATAAAACTGTGTAGAAGATGCCTTCTTTGCACTGGCCACATCGATTGTAGGAACAAGTTCACATAGCAATTTGCTAAATATTTTAAAACAGACTGCTTGGCCTAGTAAATAATGAAAGGAGCAAAGTGCCTATATTGTTCCTGAAAAATCCACTACCATAAAGCCAGATAAGTGCAAGAAGAGGTCTAATTGTAGGTTGCTGTAGGTAATACACTTTGCCCTATATTACTGGATAGCTCCATACTTGGTCTTAATAGTTCTTTGGATACTGTATAGTTACTTGATGCCTTTGTTCTCTTTGCAGAGATCTCTCTATGATCATTGTTATTGATGTTGGTCGAAGGTTTTTGGTGAACAAAGTTCAAGATCATATCCAGAGCAAGATTGTATATTATCTAATGAACATTCATGTCCAGCCTCGCTGCATCTATTTGTGCCGAGCTGGTGAAAGTGAAAACAACATCAACGGGAAAATTGGTGGCGACACTGGTCTGTCCCAACGAGGCAAAAAGGTGAATATTGGTTGCCCATAAGTTATGGGATACCATAAAAATGCATGATTGTGGTTGTAATAACTTTTTCTTTCTTCTCAGTTTGCCATTGCCCTGAAAAAATATGTTGAGGATCAGAATTTAAACGATCTTAAAGTGTGGACCAGTCAGTTAAAGAGAACCATCCAGACTGCAGAAGCTCTGAAAATGCCCTATGAGCAATGGAAGGCTTTAAATGAATTAGATGCAGTAAGTCTACAGTGATGTGTCTACATTTTTTTATTTATTTACCCCCCCCCCCCCTGACTTTATGTGCAAATACAAACTGCAGGTTACAAAATATCAATGCAGAAAACAGTGTATCCTTTCATTGACTATTATAAGTTGTGTTCACCCAGTTAGAATATGCATTTGTGTTAAACACTTAGATTTGTCTTTGCCTTCAAAATCATTTGTTAGCACCAGCCTGACGGTGGAGGAGTATTTAGCTTTCTCGCTGTTAGGAAAAAACATTTATGTGCAGTTATTGGAATGTTGTGATACATGTGTGTGTTGTCTCCATTACTAGTATATGTCAAGCTATTTGCAGAATGGATGCAACTAGCTGTATGTCTAATGTCTGCACAAATAGTTACTGTAGTCCACTGACGATATATGGACAGCTGTTTGGGTGATGGAGCACCCACTGAATTAAATTTCCCTTCTCTTCCCCTCCTTTAAAGGCTATCAGTTGTCAATTACATCAGTACCTTGTTTTTATTTCGAAGGTAATTGTTTAGGTGCATGCCAGTCACTCCTTCTGTGCCCCTCTACCTCTGTCTCTGTGATGGAGGATGGCAGGTTGTGCCCATTCAGTTGTATGGGGCTTTTCACTTCAGTCATCACCATTATTTATGTACTGTTGGCATGCTCAGTGTTCCCGCAGTGCAGCTCAAAGCAGAGGTTATTTTCATACAGACTTATCTGCTAAGAAATAGTGTGCACATGAATATTACGAATTAGGAAATTGGTGGGGGGGATCTCTCTTGTATACATCTGTGAGTTTGTAGCTATATTGTACACCAGGATATATAACCTTTCAGGTGTTGTCATGTTTAGCAGGAATGAAATGCAGTCAATTTGTTGCTTAGAATTTTCAGTTGTCTTTTGATGTGACTCTTTCTATGATAATGTTGTTGAGTTTCCTGCATGTTGAAGCCATTGCTGGGGTTTTTAACGAAGATATATTAACGCTGTAGTGACACAGACTTATCAAACTTAACTGGGAAGTCTGGGAGTTTAGTAAGTCCACTGGCATCAGCTTGCTGGCAACACTTGGCTATTGAAATTGCAAACCCCATTAAAACCATTGTACTTTTTTGTTTTTCTATCTAAGCTCTTGCCAATGATTATGTGTAAAGCAGATAAAAATCCACAAATAATCTTTAGGTCTCCCTGCATTCCCATGCTGTTTGTATTCCGTAATGGCATAACTTTCTGCAGTGTTGTATTGCTTGTTCTGTCTTGTCTCTTTATTTATGCCCCTAATTTAGTATTATCCAACCCCAGAGAAGCCTTTCTTTTTCTGCCGTAAGTGCTTAAAGACTAGCACTTTGATCACTTTTGAGAATAGACACCTTGTCTCTCCAAGACACCACACTATCTATCCTCTCAGCCCAGCATCAGGTGTAACAATTATCCACGAGAATGATGATTGGGTTAGCTCTGCTCCCATATCCACCAACATAAAAGGTTATTCATTGCGGGAGTGATAATAATTCTGTGGTGAGTTCCAGTAGGATAGGAAATCTCGCTGAAAAGTTCTTTCTTTTACTAGTTCACCATACTATGGATCACATTGTCTCCATTGCTGCAAAGCACAATCCAAATATAATGCCTGTGAGCAAATAGCAGAAGAATATCAGAGCAGATAGGAGCTGAGTAAGGCTATGTACACATGTCAGAGGATTCTCACCTGATAAGAACCCCTATGGCATAAAGCCATACCCGAAGAAATCAAACACCTAATTCTGCGGCAGTGTGCCAGCACCTTCCCCACTTGGAGATACGGCCATAATGATAAATTGGCACCCAAGCAAATCACCATTTTCCAAGGGTAGTTACACACTGCCCATGAGCAAGATAAACTTGGAACACATGATTGAAAGGTATTCTTCCACAGACTCCAAGCAAGGTTTTCCAGGGTTTGCATTGGTACTTGATAACTTTTGTCCATCTATTCAAATAACAGGTGTTTGTGAACACCAAATTGTCTCAAATAAAGAGGAAGTGAGTTTTTTAGAGATAGAGAAAAGACAGACTTTTTCAGCACACAGAGTGTTTTTCATAAAACAAGAAACTTTATTTCAATCAAAATTATTCCAAAACTTGACAGAGATGACCTATGCTAGTACTAGTGCTATAATAGGAAAACAAGCTAGGTAACATGTAAGCATACGGTACAAGTAGTTTAGGTCCTGTTCAGACAGCAATAGTTTCATGGGAAACTTCCTTCTCAAAGTTATTGGGCTACCACTTTTGGTGCAGGTTAAAAGTAATAGACACGACGCATGTTTTTATCCAAAATATGTAGCTACACCACTGTTTATTACCTATATCCATGGAAAAGGAAAGGGTTCTGTGTTATGTTCCAGTTTCATAAATGGATTCACAGGTATAAAAAGTCATGAATAGAAATTAATCCCCAAAAAATAACATTACTTGGACAACTGTATCTACCAAGAGAACAGACAGTATACTTGGCAAGCATGTGTAATATAGCAGGAAGTAAAAAAGTCTTTTTGCCAGGTCTTTTTTTTCAATAGGACACACCAAATTATGCGGGATACAAAGGCTTTGGAGAATCCACATCGGAGACTCTGATCACAAACAAGGTTCATAGTTTAAGTGGAATTTATTAAAAAAAAACATTAGTCTAAGTAATGACTGCACTGCATACTGGTATAGGCTCATTATATAAAATTAAAAGTTTAACCTTTAATTAATATTGGAAATATATATATATATATATATATATATATAAAGAGTTTGACTTACAGGGAAACTGAAGATTGTGTAAAGGATGCTGAGTAATATACCCAGGTAGTTCTATCAAATGATGTATAGAAAATCTCCAGAAGATACATCAAAGGATATTTTTTAGGCAAAGGGTTTCATCTGAAATTAAAGTTTAAACTTTTCATATATAAAAAAAAATGTAAAAAAAGTTTTTTTTGCCCAAATTTGGCATAATTAAAGAGAAAGTAAACTGAAAAATGCCCAAAACAAAAAAAAAAGATCTTCCATTTGGTCATGCGTCATCCTGGTATCTGTCTACGAGTCGGCGTGTTGTACACCGCCATCTTCGCCTCTTCTTACGGGTTCTTCTTGGTATGTCACCCAACCCAGGTGCCAGATCGGGTGACATAGGTTGGAAAAAAACTTGCCGATCTTACTGCGCATTGCACAGGGGGAGGAGAAGAGAGGGAGGAGAGAAATGCTGATAGTGCTGATAGATGACTTGAGTAAAGCTACGTACACACTTCCAATTATTATCGTTGGAAGACGAACGATCCTGCACGATATATACGAATGATCGTATAGCACCGATCCTGCACATAGAGATAACGACACGATCGTTCGTAGATATTGTACACACAA
>NW_027318447.1:0-6100 GCF_032062135.1 Pyxicephalus adspersus
TTACATTTACCAAGTTAGAAATGTAAGTGCACCCTTATAAACTAGGAAACTTATAAAAGACCTTTAGATGCAAGCAGTGGGGGGGGGGGGCATTTAGGAGGAGTTATATAAGTACCAAGACGCCTGGATGGGTGGATGTCAGTCCGGAGGAGGGGGCACTACCAGGCAGGCTGCATGTGCATGGAGACTGCCCTAAGTAATGCCAATGAGAATCTTTATGGAAAGGACTGAAATTTATGGAAAGGACTGAAAAAAAAATTTTGGTGGTTGGGTGTCACTCAAAGGGAAAGAAACTTACCCCATAGTGACGTCATACCAGAACCTGCCCACCTATGCCCAGAGACACACCTACCCTTAGCCTGCGATTGGTAAGGGGGACATGGTCCATGGCTCTGGCCAGTGCACCCCCAAGCGGGGTCCTTCTTCCCAGAAAAAGGACCCTGCTGGGTGGGGCGCATTGGCCAGTGTAGCGGACCGTGTCCCCCTTACGGATCACAGGCTCAGGGTAGTGGGTGGGTTGTGTCTCTGGGCTCAGATAGGCAGGTTCTAGTATCATGATGTCACTAAGGGGAAGTTTCTTCCCCTTTGAGCGACACACGCATGCACGGTCCGGAGCCGGTAAATTTAGTGGTACGTGGGTCCGAAAAGGTTGGCAACCACTGTTATAGATCAATAGCATGCATTTATAAAGATATTGCACAGATCCATGTCTACCATTCAGTTTAGCTGTTTAGGGGCAAAAAACAATCAGATTTCCACCAGATTTTTTTTGACCACTCGAAGAAGATTGGAGGGGAAGAATGTATTCATGCGATGATGATGTGAAAGCAGTGATGCATCAGTGGTTACGCCAAAATTATTTTTTGCTAATGGAATTTAAAAGTTGGTATGACGATGGGAAAAATGTATCGCAAAGTGATGTAGTTTGATTCTAAAATTCTTAGAAAACAGACTAAAAAAAATCTTTTTTGAAGACCCCTCATAAATAGACCCCTATATTTCAGTGGGTGTATAGCAGCTACCATTCCTCAAAGCCCACATTTTCAGCCTCTTTATCAAGCTAGGGACTGTTTGTGTGGGAAATACTCTATTGTTGTTTTAGGGGAACTACCTTCAGGAACAGTTGGGCGTTAGTTGTATTAGTGTGGATCTGTATGCATGATACTGATTTGTAATTTGAGCATTTCAGTATAGAAGGAAAACCTGCCTGTAAGTAATTCTTGTAAAAGGGAGTTTAATTCTGCCTTTAAAAGCCCCAGGAACAATATGAGGAGTGTGATTTACTATGTTTTGTATTGCTGCTTTAAAAAACAATGTGAAACAACTTTTTGTTCCTAAGCGTATATCTAAAGCAGTATTTAAAGGGGCATTTCCCTTCACTTCCTGTTCTACAAGCTCAACAGGAAGTGAGAGAATATCTTTTCAGTGAGAAGGAAACCTCTATCCCCTTTGAAAGATTTACCCTTTATTCCTGGTTTTTGGTGGCAATTCAAACACTTATCCCCACTTTCAATGTTGGTGACCAGGGTGTGAAATGAACATCTAACCACTAACCACTCTCAACTCCCATCTAAATGAATGACCTTACAGAAATAACTAAAGATAGACTGCCAATCTGTGTGTAGAGTTCAGACAAGGGCTAGGAGCCAAGTAGGAGAAGTAAATGGCAAGGCAGGGAGGAGGGACGATGGCTGGGGATGAAGCAGTTTTTTAAGGATGTTCTGGTTTTTGGGCTTTGGCTAACATAAAAACCCGTCTCAGACAGGACAGCTATCAGTCTTTAATCATTCATTCATCCAATTCATATCTACTGCTACATTCAGTGCAGTATAAGGTATAATAAACCTGGATAAAACATCTGTGGACCTAAAGAGCCATCTTGGTAAAGGAGTGGCTCCATGCTAAAGGGACTCTGCTCCTACAATTGGCATTCCTAAGCAGTTTTTGCATGCAGATTACCTCAGGTAATGCCCACATGTGGGGGTTGAGTCTCCTAATTAAAATAATGAAATCTAATGGGGCCAGGAAATGGTTTGGCTGTGGAGAAGGGGCTGGATGAGGACCTCCAGGCAAGCCTGTGGGCTCTGACTTGGTGCAGCTTCTAATGCACATTGGGCCTGATTTATCAAAGCTCTCCAAAACTGGAGAAGATAGACTGTTATGAGATAACCTGGGTGATCCAGGAAACCTAGAGATTGATCAGGTCAGGACTGAAAATCTTTGCCAAATAGCAAAAAATTTTAAGAAATCCATTCCAGGTTTGCTGGACCCCCCCATGATAGTCTATCTTCTCCAATCTTGGACAGCTTTGATAAATCAGACCTGATCACCACTTTATAGGAGCCTATGGAGAAGGCAATTATTATTATTATTATTATTATTATTATTATAAGGCAATAGTTTTGATCACTATAGTAAACACTGCAGATCAGTTGTTTTTTTTTTTCCCCTGATTTTTCAAAAGTAACAGTAAGTAGCTGCATACACTACTTCCAATTATAACAATTACTCTTTACATATAGATAGAACTTCTGATCGTCAATTTTGTGTCCATAGAAAAGGGCCCAGGGCCACCATTAGGGGAGGATGAGGGGTAATGTTTGATTAAAAAAGCGTGATTTTTGCAATAGTGAAACTTTTAGGCATGAAGAAGGGGAGCCCAGGATGTGTACTGACTATGGAGTCCAGAAATTTCTGATAGGGCTGTGTTACAATTCTGGTTATCAGGAAACAACACTTTCCTCTTATTAAAACAATCAAGATTTCAAAACCTTAAAATAAAAATATGGCACTGGACTATCAGATTGAGACTTTTTATTTATAGCCCCTTGGATTCCTATCAGACTTTTTTTTCATGTACAGTGCCGTTACAGGTTGATTCTTGATAAGGAAGGAGAATATTCCTTTCAGTTGTCACGGAATATCAATATAATAATTACTTTTATTTTTGTGTTATGTGAAATTGTAACAGATCAGGAAAATGCGTTGTGTGTATGATTTAAGACCAAAGAAAGCAGGAGACAGATTCTAGTCATGTGAAGGAGAATTTATTTTTAACCACAAGTCATTTTTCCCCTTATGTAATACAGGGGAGCAGCACTTTAAACCGGTACAAGAAGACAGATGAAGGTTCTGGCTCTAGAAGTATCTCTGGGATCACACGCTGTAAGCAGGGACTGGAGCTCTTCAGTGAAAGGAAACCCTTACAGAGAAATAGGAGAGCTGCCATTATTGACCTCCTGAATTTATAGATGCCTGGCTGTCTCTGGTCTCAGTGAGCTGGGTTCCTGGGAACGAGCCTTTGAAAAGTGAAGTCAGGAAGTGAAGTCAGGACTCCTAACCTCCATTGCAAACCAAAGCAATGGAACCATTTTATCCAGATGACAACAAACCAGTATCTTCAGAAAAAAGGTTAGCAGTGAAGACTTATATATTGCTGACCTTTTAATTTAAGGATATGCATAGCCAAAACGTTTTTAATTTTTAGAATAAAATGACTCTTAAGATAAATAAGGGGGCTGCCAGTGCTGGACACTGGAAAATGGTGGTTGCCTGCCCTTCATCATTGACCCAAATCAGAACTCCTCATCTCTATACAGCTCATTCCAGGGCTGATTGTCAGAATAATCCTAAAGATTTTTATATAGTGATAAGTTATAGCCCCATGAAATTGTTCATACAAACGAGAACCCTGATTGGCTGATTTATCTGCCTATCACTAAATAAGAAAATAGAACAGTCGAGGAGATGGCATTCACCTGTTTTTAGCTGCACACATGGCATATTGATGGAGGAGTCATTGTATAATTGGTGCCTGGACTGGTATCACTGCCTAGAGCATTTAGCATATTTGGAAGACTTTCTTTCTCTATAACTGCAAAAGCATGACAGATGTAAATATCGTCAGCCTTCATAACCTCCCATGATAGGGTCATTTTATTCTTTAATTTGTCCTATTTGGTAGCGGAATTGCCCTCAGAATCAATTGCCACCTAACAGGTGTCTCCCATGGTGGCCCATTGTTCACCAGATCTGAGAAGATGTTGCTTCCCAGAAGGGACTTAGCAAGTCCTAATTTCTTCATACTCTCCCAAAAAAACAAAAAATAAAAAGCTCAGGCTATACATACCCTTTAGGGAAAAGAACAACAGATATTGGAGAGGGGGTCCATTACTGAAAAATGGACAAAGCATGCAAATCCAGAGCTCTGATTTCACCGCCTACATGCCTGCTTGGGCTTTGCTTAAGCCGGGAACAAACGGACCGGTGGCACAGGTCAACAACGGCAGCCATATTATTTCTCATGCAGGTCTTTCTAGTGAAGTAACAGAGACACAATTCATCTTTCCAAATACAAAAGCCAACGAACAGAACATAAATGACATCAACCGCGCCCCCTTGATCAAAGGTGACCAAAAGACAAACCGTCCACTTACACGAATTAAATAGAATCCCTTGCGTCCTTAGTGCAGGAAAGGGAGATGGCGGCTGCCAAGAGGAACAGTTCTTTTAGGCACTTTTAGTCAAGAGTCCCTGTATAAGGGGAGACCCCTGATTAATAAATAACACCTGAATGTACAGTACAAGCTGATCTAAGCACACGGAACCTTATCACATCGCTGTATATAACAGTCCGGGTTCTGAACACTGATTTTTACACTTGGATATCATTGCAAGTTAGCTGTGTTTTATTTAACTGCACTGTATTGCGCATGTAAAGTGCACCTGTCATGGAACATGCCAGTCTTTTTATAGGAGGCTCAAACAAAGGTAAAAGAAGCAGCCAGTCAATACAGAAAAATACACTGACTTCTGTGATCCAACAAAAGGATTTTACTCTGATCATTCTCTGTTCATGATAAGTTGCTACAAATATGTCTTCGGTGATATTGGCCCTTAGGGCCCATTTAGATCTGGGAGCTTTGGTCACTCGTATGGTACTGCCACCAGCACATGAGCCAATATTGGTTTTGAATGGCTCCACAAAACAGAACATGATTGTGGGAGGAAAAATTCTTATTAGGGTAAGTTGGCAGCCAGTTCAGTTTGAATGGGCTGCATTTATGCATCTCATAGATCTAAATGGAGCCTCAAAGATCTACTCAGATGGTCATTTATTTACAGTGCAACAGTGCATTTTTTTTTTTTACAATGAGAAAGATAGCAGAGGAAAATGCTCATGAAGTAGAAGATTTGACTTTAGTTAATATAGGTGATGAGAGAGCAGAGCATGCGGACTGCAATAAGTAGATAGCAAAGAAAGAAACTGTAATCTGGGGATGATTGTCAGAAACAAATGTAAGGATATTGAAATAGAGATATGTTATAGCCTGATGTTGCTAAAAAGGCAAATGAGTCAGCCAAGCCCTACATCAGAGTTTTAAGAGACTTCAGCTGTTAACATCAGAAATTGATGGGAATTTTTAAACTTGGTGCCTGGGCTAGTATCACTTTGGAAGACAGAAATGAATTTGTAACATGATTTCACTTTTTCTTTTATTCTTGAAGCAAACGTGTGGACCTGTCCCTGAGAGCTAAGCTGCCATTGTGGACCGGGTTCTATGATATACAGCTTGCCTATTTGGTTTTTCTGATCCTCGGCCTTTAATGCTTTTGGAACCACTGACCCAGAATGAGCATGTAGCTAAGGTACTTACCACAACCTGTCACACAGTTACCTGCAGGCTTGTTTCAGGTGTGACTGAGACTACGGACACCACAAGATCAGCATTCCATGCAGGAAAATAGCAGTCTATAGAATAAGGTCAGCAAGGGCAGCTTCCAGTATCAGCATGTGTAAATGGAGGCTGCCATTGCTTGCTATCCTTCTAAAAACGATTGTTGCTCGGCTGTTATGTGGATGACGATTCATGACGTCACACTTCAGCTCCAATCTATCCAATGCTCATTCTAGGTCAGTAATTTGAAATACTGAAAACAGAGCCAGCCATTTAGCTACCATTGTTGAGAAGAGGTCAGCAATGGTGACCCCATTTTGCTTCTCACTTCATGTTCCTTTTAAATACAGCAGCAGATAATTTGTCACATTTTAAAAAATCATCTCATACGGGCTTTGTTTGGTATGCCATTGGATTCACCA
>NW_027318448.1:0-6095 GCF_032062135.1 Pyxicephalus adspersus
ATCTGTGACCAGGTGGCATCCTGTAGCAAAGTAGTTCAGCAGGGTCTAGGGTTGCCATCCCATCAGCTCTTGCGGAGTTCTATGATGAAGACTGGGCATTATTTAGACACCGTGCCTTAGTTAACATTGAGTAACCTGCCAGGCAGAATGCCTAAAAAACAATCATACATAAAACTTTTCAAATGTTTGTTAATGTAAAACACTTTCTAGTCCAGATAAGCCAACCTCATTTTTACTAATTTGAACTTTTGGATGCAGAAGACTACTCCTTTTACAACCTAGGTATCTGGTTTGTAAAGAAAAGTGGCATTTTATACTTCTTGTTAGTAGGATTCATGGCTCATACACATAGCTTATTTACTAAAGATTGTATGCTGTTTAGCAAAGGTATTTTAGCTAAATGAATGTTAGCTTAGTAAATGTGAGTAAATTCATATTGCAAAAATATCTCTATTTATATGCCATCTTAATTGGCCTTTACTAGTTTTTAAAATAGTGTATACAGAGAGTTCTTATTATTTTTTTCATTACTTTTTATCCCAGAGACACAGTAGGAAGCTAAAGGAAATATATTCAAAGAGAGGGAAAGCTCAGAAGGTAGTAAACACTTCTACTGTAGCCTGCACCACTGAACACCACTCTAATGCTAGGGTGTCAATGCAGAAAATAACATTTCCAGGAGTGTTGATTTTCTGTGTGTGCTGCATTATTTAGTGGTTCTTCTAGCAGCTAACCTGGAATGGATCTATTCTAGATTGAAAACATTTGCTTAAAGGTTTGCTGGATCACCCGGATTCACTGATGAACGTGTATCCTCTCCAGCCTGAGATATTTTATAAATCAGTCCCTTTGGGACAGGATTCCTATTACTTGGGCAGTGTTTAAAGGTAAGAAGATAAGAACTACATTTTTTGCAAATCCTTCTTTTATTTTAAGTGTGTGTGTTTTTTTATTTCAAGTATACTGCAATATAAAGGTTTTAATTTCAGGGTTCTCCAATTAAAATCACTTTTCCTGTATAAAGATATTGTAGAGACCCACCCGACGGACTAATAAAATAAACCACTTTCAGCTGTAATGCAAGTACAACACACATTGATGCTCTACTCTTTGGCCCTGATTTATTAAAGTTCTCCAGGGCTGGAGAGAATACAATTTTTTTAGTGAGGCTTGTGACCCAGCAAACCTGTAATGGATCTGGTCAAAGGAAAACATTTGAAAACAAATAGCTAACGAATTTTAGGAAATACATTCCAGGTTTGCTGTATAACCCAGCTTCACTGGTGAAAGCGTATTCTCTCCAACCTTGGAGAACTTTAATAAATCAGGGCCTTTATCTTTAATGCATCCAGTGCTGAGCAATATTACTTAAAGCCATGATCTTCACTAGGTAATTAAGTGATATTTTAAAGGATAATTTAAGCCTGGTTGGTTAGCAATGGAAATAAAAATTATTTATTTTCCTTTTCATAAATCAACCTTATTGAATATATCATTTACTTTTAAACATAGGACCAAAATCTTTTTTTAGAAGTTGTACTTATGTGTGGTGTGTGCCACTAGATAAAAAAATGAGAGAAAATGGTCAAAATATTTGTATTCCCAAAACCAATTTTTCATAGTTCAATAACTTTCACCGCTGCTTCTGAAAAAGTGTTAAATGTAAACTCCAGGGCACTTGTTTGCAAGTCTGAGTGAGCATAATATTATGTGCCTGAGTTGTGTATTTCAGAGAACAGGCTGGGAAATCAAGCCTTGACGAAACAAAACAAGATGAAACTAAAGATTTTTGATTCTGGAGCTTTTTTTTGTTTGTTTAATTAGCAGTAAAACTATAATGCATTAAAGAAGCTTTAAAAAAGACAAAATGTGATTTTTGCTGCTGGCTTTAACCGAGCGACAAAGGCCTTTTCTTCTGATCTGACTCATACTTAGGTACCTATCATATTCAAGCCTCATTAATATCATTTAACATTTCAATACAATAACCTTAAAAACTTTTACTAATCACTACATTTATTGCATTGGATTATTGATTGACAAGGACAGAGCCTAGCTCCAAGTCAAGATTTAATTTCGATTTCAGCAGCGAGGAAGACAAGGAAATAGCAGCATCCCCAGCACATATTCTGAAGGTGCGCACAGCTGAAGGGGATTTTAGGAGCAGATTAGTTCCTGGCTTCATACTTCTGCCATTGGTTACTGGGGCTTTATACCCTTTCCGCTCACCGTCACCAATGCCTGTTGTATATGAAACAAAGAAACAACCAAGAAAGAGGGGTCTTTTTGCTGCTTATATTTATATATTTTTACAACAATGCAACAAAGGATGTGCAGTTAATCATGGATAACAATTTTAATAGTCAACCAGCCTTTTCAACTGTATTCACATCATACAGAGAGGCAGAGTGGTTTCAAAGCTGAGCCAAATAGACAAAATGTGTTCTAGTAATATCAAAGGATAGCAAAACAAAAGGAAGAGGGATCCTGGTTGGTCCTATGGACTAAGCGGATATTACATGTATACCCTGAAGTCCTTAAGCCTCTTAGTTCCCGATGCGTTTCGCCTTATTGGCTTCTTCAGGGAAGCTTGATATATATATATATATATATATATATATAAATCGACTACTAAATTAAGCATATAATAAGATATACAACATCATTAGATTCCATCATGTGAAAAACAAAGTCATGTAAAATATTGGGCGTATAGACAATATATTTAGTTACGGGTATCTATGTCACCATATATAGTATGATCAGTGATAAATATTTCAAAATGGAGGTTAGATAGTACCTCTGTTGTCAATAACAATCAGTACTATGATTTAAATGTGTAGTGGGTTGTGAATTATTCTAGCTTTTATTGGTTTAGGGTTCTAGAATCGTGAGAATTGGTGTGTAAATATACATTGTTAAATATGAAAGGAAACCTACTTGGGATGAGGGAGGTGATGGGCGATGGGGACCTTCTAGAGTCAAGTCAAGGAGAATGCTTATCAAGAACGTTCTTAACCTACCTAGCGGGGGCCTAATGGATGGCGCGGGACGCTGGCGGATCAGGTAAGGCTGTATTTACTATTACTTCTTATAGGTTTACCTACCCCGAGTGTGACTCGGGGTTACCGCTTTTAGCAACTTTTTTCTACCCCGAGTCACACTCCGTTTTACCGCTGTGGAGGTTAATAACGGTAAGAATGGTGAGCATTCTCCTTGACTAGACTCTAGACTAGAAGGTCTAGTAAAAAATCATTTGATCCTATAACTTAACATACGTTACCCTTAATAACACACTGTCTATATTAACATGTTATATAGTTTATAGATTCTTCAAACACGTTTTTGCTTTGCATTTCATTGGCAAACCCATCACCTGCCCTTGTGCACAGAAGTTCCAGGGGGTAACCATGTGCTATAGGAGAACAGTGCAGTGTTAGATTGGGGGCACTTGATCAGGACCTTCCAATGCCTTCTTCTTGTTGGAGAGTAGTTAGTGTGAACATTTTTATGACCAGGAATGTGTTTTTTTTAAAGATTTGTTCTCCCTTAGGATCAATCAGGGTCAAGGCCTTGAGGTTTGTTTTGGACATTTGCCAAAGTTTGGCTGAAATCTTCACTTGATGCATGTGTTTAACTGCTTAGAAAGTACCGAGCTAATAAAGAATGTCAAAAGCAAGCTTAGTGATTCACAGGGCATGTGCTCTAAATTTGTCCTGTAGCCGTTAAGATTGGCTAACATTTGACTTTATGAATATACAAAGATCAATAGTTTAGGAGTCTAGACTGAAATAGCATAGGTATGCCACAATAAAGTAAGCAATACTTTATTTAATAGGCATTAAACATTAGGTGTAACTGTAATATATTTTGTTGGAACTTTACGACTATTTGACCATATTTTCATCACTAGGCTCTTGGCTATAAACAGTGCCAAATATGTTTAATATATTAGAACCATACAATGAAAAAGAGCCAGTGTGTTGTGAAACTTCTTTGACTAAATATTGTAGTAGTAATTAGGCTCAGCGGCTAATCACAGCTTAGTAGCTGTCTACTTTACTGAGCAATGTGTAAGTGTCATTAATTCTGAAAATCCATTTAGTCAAATATACAGTACAGCCATCTTCCAACATCATTGCTATGATTAGTAGAGATAATGTATGAATACTAAATCGCTCTTTTAGTTTCTAAATGTAGTCATAGCAAAAAATGATAAGATACAACATTCTCTACAGAATCAGGTTATGTGATCATTCCATTTTAATGGTTTAAATCACGTCACTAAGAACTCATTATGGAGAACTCAGCACATTTTTCCTTCGGCTATAAAATGACAATAACTATCTTAATTAGATTATTGATTTAAAATACATCATTAGAAAAATGACTTCATATGAAGATCCTGAAGGTTTGAACTCTTGTGTATAACCCCTTAAATTAATGAAAACATCTAATACCTTAATACCTCTAATAGTCTTTAGAAAAACAATACAAATACAGCATTATAAGAATTTTGGACTCATTAAAATCTTAAGCATTCATTTCAGTTAGAAAGTTATACATAAATTTTAATTAGAAGCCAAGATTTATTTAAATCATGACCAATAGTACCATGGAATGGAGGGAATGGACATCTTTTTGTTTTTGACAGTCTGGGGAAGTGTTAGGACTCCTGACAGTGGGTCTATTTGGGATTTCTTTTTTGTCCCAGAGACCACAAATGATGGGAGTACACGTTTCCAAAACAAGACACAGTCAAATTAAAAAAAAAAACATTAAAAATATATAAACATTTTTCTATCAATAAAAATATTTTTTTTTCAGTAGCCATTTGGGAAAATGATGGTCCTTTTCTTCAACAATACACAAAACTTTTAATATCTTATTGCTTTCTTTGTATAATGTAATCGAATTTCAAGATCCAAACTTACTTGGTTCTATTATTGTTGTTATCATCATGAATTTGTGCCTACATAATAAAAGAGCTTTAGAGAGTTGATAGTCATCTCACAAACTTCCCCTCAAAGGAGCTCACAATCTAATGTCCTTACCATAGTTTAAGGACATAATTTAGGTGGAAGCTGTTTCACCTACTATTATGTTTTGGTGTTGTGGGTGGAAACTGGAGTGCCAATAAGAAACCCATGCAAACATTAGAAGAACATACAAACTCCAAGTGGAACGCTCTGCAAAGCCAAAATATTGGTCACATGTTAAAAACCAGAATGCTAGCCATTTAGTGAGGGGTAATCCTGTTAAAAATTGCATTGTAGGGCAATTATATATATAATGTAAAGGCTACATATACTATAAGAAATATGCTTTTATCACTACATGCTGCAGCAACATGCTAAAGAGTAGAGAATTTGACTACTGTTCTGACACATACCGCACCAATCTGGGTCTCCAGTGGTTGGACCCTGACCTACATAATAACCTAAATCAACGGTGCAGCTTGAAAAGCTTGAGTGCCGTTAATGGGAGCACTGTGCTAGCGGTGTATCAGACCGCTACAGACTTAGGCCAGTGAATTGTGGTGTCGTGTTTGACATCAGCAGTTTGGCTCTCAAGCATTCTGCTAGCATAGGGTAAGCTTTTAAAGAGACATTGTAGCTTTGTTATGCTTATACAATAAAAAAAAGAATGCATCCAGATTAAGACAGAGTTTCAAATATTTTAGGTAAGTCATCAGTATCTTTTGAAACTGTTCCATTATTATTTATTCTTCTTCTTCTTATTATTAAACAGGATTACATTATATAGGGATTGCACATTAAATAGGGATTGCAAATGACAGACTAATACAGACAGTGATACAGGAGGAGAGAACCCTGCCCCGAAGAGCTTACAATCTAGGTGGGGGAATTTCACACACAATAGGATGGGAGATATGTAGTGCTGGGAAGTAGTGGTGGTTTCAAAAAACAGAAGAAGACGGGTAGGCAATTTTGTAAAAATGGATTTTGAGCGCTCTTTTAAATGAGCAGAAAGTAGGAGCAAGCCGAATAAGATGAGGAAGACCATTCCAGAGAGTTGGGGCAGCTCTAGAGAAGTCTTGTATCCGTGCGTGTGATGAGGTTATGAGTGAGGAA
>NW_027318449.1:0-6085 GCF_032062135.1 Pyxicephalus adspersus
GATCCTGAAGCAGGTCTGAACTTTCCCTTACAGTCCCCAGGCAGACTATTAAAGTTACCTGTTTTGTGCTCTTTGCAGATCCTTCTATCCTTTGCAGATCCTACATGTGGATAGCTTTTTCCCATTCTCTTGTTTCTGCAGAGCAGGGGTCTGCACTGACAAGGATGTCTGTACTGGGAAGGGAGGTCTGTCATTGAGTGGGGTTATGCACTGTAACTAAGATGGATCCATCACTGAGGGTGGTCTGCAATGACAAGGATATCTGTGCTGGGAAGGGGGTCTGTCATTGTGTAGGGTTAGGTACTGTAACTAAGTGGGATCCATCACTGAGGGTGGTCTGCAATGACATGGATGTCTGTACTGGGAAAGGAGTCTGTCATTGAGTAGGGTTACATACTAAAACTAAGAGGGATCCATCACTGAGGGTGGTCTGCAATGACAAGGATGTCTGTGCTGGGAAGGGGGTCTGTCATTGAGTAGGGTTAGGTACTGTAACTAAGAGGGATCCATCACTGAGGGGGTCTGCAATGACAAGGATGTCTGTGCTGGGAAGGGGGTCTGTCATTGAGTGGGGTTACGCACTGTAACAGAGATCTGTCATTGAAGGGGAAGGCTCCACTGAGGGGGTAGTCTGTCACTGATTGGGAAACAGCATGGGGGAAGGGGGTCAGTCACTGAGGGTGAGAGATGTGTGCATTGAGGTACAGTCTGCACTGGGAAAGGGGTGGGTAGGTTACTAATTGGTCATCTTTCATTGAGGGGGAAGTCCGTGGACTGTGACGGAGGGGCCTGTACTAAGCAGGAAGCGGAGGTGTCTGTCACTAAACGGGAGTCTGCACTGGGGGGCTGCATTAAGTGGTTGAATTAAAGTGGACCTATCACCAAAGTGAAGCCCCCTACCCCTATGTCGTTAGGCTTGCACAGAAGATTTCTTCCTACATTTGGGGAAAAAAAACGCATATGCAGTGAGATTGGCATTCCCCCCCCCCCCCCTTTTTAGCAGGCTATGTCACCTGATTTCACGGCTGCACAGTGCAACATTCAGTGACATAGCCAGAACAAGGAATAAGGCAGATGAAGTTGACAGCGCCCACCACTTCCTCGTGTCGAGATGAAGGAAGATTCCAGGACAGTGCGGGACCCAATCAAGGTAAGTGATTTTTTTTCAAATCAAGTTCGGCTTTACAAGGAAGGCAAGTTCTGCTACTGAGGAAAAGGTTCATAGACCAGGTTCTGCATCAAGGTCCATATTTAGCCTAAGCCACTGACTATCTGTGTTCAATTCAGAGGATCATTTCTGCGTTTATATAATTGGGCATTTTGGGCAATAACCAATTTCTGAATGGTTAAAAACACTGAATTTTTAAGGCAGGGCCCAGAAGTAATAGTCCAATTGCTTTCTGAAGTTATAGGGCCTCTACATGGACCTCAAACAGGACATTAATATTTTAAAATGTAGTTTAGCAGAGTGTAAATATATATGTACAACACCACACTGCACACACCATACAATAAAGATCAAGCAACTGTTCCATCAGTTCATTGACCTATTATAGGCTGGATCGCTAATACGAATGCGCGAGCGATAATCCGATTTTGCTTGATGAATCAGGGGCAATATGTGCATTAGAGAGAAATGGCTTTCTGTCTGGTTAGCACATTCAGGCTGTCCCTTTTTTTTAACTTCTATAGAGAATGGAGGTCATATACATATCACATTTGTTTGTACTTTGCGCGTTGTCCTGTATGTCCTAATAACAAGGAGTGTGTTGGTCCATCTTACCCACTTGTCTATGTGTTAACCTCCCGACCGTTAAGCCCGACCTTGGTACGGGCTAAAAAAAAGTGCTATAATGGTTAACCCCGAGATTTTCCACACATTAAAATCCCCACTTACCTGGTCCCGCTGTGCTCATCCAGCGTCATGTTCGTGTTCCAGCATCGTCAATCGTCGTCCGTCGATCTCCCTCTCCAGCGTCGGGTGCCTTCTCCTATACCTGCGGGACCGGTAAGAAGCCGGAGAAAACGGAGCACAAGATGCCGGCCGGCGGAACACAAGATGCCGGCCGGCTTCTTACCTGGTCCCGCTGATCGGCAGGCAGAGAACAAGCACGGTCAGGACAAGCTAAAGTCAGGAACCGGAAACCAGGACTGGAAACTGAATACTCGCAGGAACCTCGGGTAGTAATACCTATTGCTGAGGCAATAGGTGTCTGACTGAGCCCAGCATATATAGGGGGACTGACAGGCTAGCTGGGTGGGGGCTAGGAGGACAGGTGAGAATCAATAGGTAGAAGTGGCTCGGCAACGCCCCTAAGTCCAGAGCCAGTTGAGCAGCTAGAGCAAGGTGGGAACAGCTGCTGCAAACCAGACACTATCAGGAGGACAAGTACCAGATGCTGATCTGTGACGGCCCTGAGGTAAGAAGACCACAAACAGAATACCATCTTTGTCCCAGAAAACAGACACCATGACTTTTTTGGCGGATTTCTGGGTTCTGAACTTCTTCGGCCTCCGGGACCCGATGTGGATCCATTCCTTTGACTGTTCCTTGGTTTCAGGATCATAGATGTGGAGCCAGGTTTCATCATCAGTCACTAATCTAGCCAAAAAAGTCCTGTGCAGCTTCAAAATGGGCCATAATGGCTTTGGATGTTTCAGCTCGTTCCTTCTTCTGATCACTGTTCAATCATTTCGGCACCCACTTCGCTGAAAGCTTGCGCATGTCTAGGATAGTGGTGATAACAAACCCAACACGCTCCCATGGGATGTCAAGTATTCAAGTATATTCGCCGGTCCACAATAATCAGCTCATGGACAGCATCGTAGGTTGCTGGGTCAGTTGAGGTTGGGGAGCGCCCACTGTGGGGTTCAAAAACTTCATGACGGCCAGTAACTCCAACGACGTGAAACTTGCTTGTCCCTGTCCCATCACAGCTTCTCACTAAAGAAAAAAACAGTTTTAAGAAACACAAAGACCTGATATTTGCACAGTTACATACTAAGATATTAGGCTGTCATATGCCCCTACACTCATTTTTCTATTTCACCTGAAAGGGGGCAAAGCCAGGAACTTCTCAGCACCCCCTTGTATATATAGGACATGGCACCAAACACTTGTCTATGTATTAATAAGGCCTGTGCTTAAACCATATCAACAACACAGTTTCCATTTGCACATTAATTAAAGACATACTGTGAATAAAAGGTAAATAGATGTTACTAGCTCTTTGACCATCCTTTGAAAAAATTTAAAGATCTTTTGTCTAACAGGGCAAGATCAGCCTGGACTGGGGTATGATCCTACAACATGGGTCATTCGAAGTCATTAGAATATTAAAAAATCTCTGCAAAAGGCATTACCTTGTTTCACCATGACAAAATCACCTACTGGAGCCCAAGAAAATTATCCAGAAGTCAGGATCTACAAGTGATGTTGTCTAGTGCATTTTCCTGGACTAAAATCAGCTTTAAATTATAGCTTAATGTAAATTTTGAATTGGATTTCACGCTTTTCACCAGGTTCCTCAGGGGACGGTAGAGACTGAACTAAACATGTATCATACAGATATATAATTAGAAATGTGTTAAAAGATTTTCAAAACAGAAGTAAAACTAAGCAAAAATAGCATTTTCTACCAAAATTTGAGCAATAGTTTAACATAACATTTAATGTTAATTATTTACAATAAAATTATTTTTCTAGTTTTGGATAAAGTTTGGAAGACAGAAACTCTGTCTGGTTTATGTACTATCCAGGGTCTTGTTCAGTGTCATATTTAGTAAGAATCCACACCTTGTACAGCTTTTAAGGTGTGCCATCACCCAGCCCATCACAAAAAAGCCTAATCTGCACTGCCTTGTTCTGGTTAAGATTGCCTTCCGAAGCATTATTAGCACTGTGCAGCTGATACACCTTTACCCATTCAACCAGTTCTAGCTGTAACATGTTTTTTAATTGTTTATTTGGAAGGGACATTTTCTGACATTATACTCTCATAATTATATCATATAGCACACCTGCTGTGAAACTACACATTTGTTGCCAATATATGTACAATTTTCTCTTTGTTGGCAATTGATTGTCATTATTGTGAGTATTGCAACCACTGCACATTTGCTGCCTATATATTATAACATTTTACTTCTGCCCATGTATTTACAATTGCCTGTTTGACCAAATTACTATATTTAAACCCCCTGTAGTCCTTTCACCATAAAAACATGGTAGCGTTACCCTTATGTTTAGCTGTGTCACACTAGAGGTGCAACTATTAAACTCCGCATTTTACTTAGCACTCCAGTGTTATCTACATGTTTTGCCTTGCAACATTATGACCCAAAGCCTGGAGGTCAGAGGCGGGAGCCCAAAGATGACTGCATGGCTAGGTATTAAAATGAGATCAAGCAAGGAGATGTATCAACACCACCCATGCCCATAGGAAGCCAGACTATCTAATGAAGAGGCATGGGAGTCAATAAGGCTTATGCATGGGCCGTAAGCACTTAGCATTAAAAATCTGTTGTTACTTTTTTATCTGTGCTGATCTAAGTTATGGACTCCGAGGACCCTGCACCCATTTTCAGCTGATGTAAGCTGCCCTTTTGTTTTTCATTTTTCCATTTATGCTGAACAGAGCGGTTTTGATTTTTGGAACATAATTGAAGCATAATTACATTTTAAAACACAGCAACTTACATCAGACATACATAGGATAGATTTTAGGCTCATCAATATTTCAACACATTTCACAAAGTAAGCTTTCATTCCTCTTTTATTACAAGAAAGTACTTTACTAGCTTTAGATATTGCAGCTTGGCATTGCATGCTGTTATTAAGTTTATGATCTACCAGAACCCCCAGATCCTTTTCCATTTCTGACTCCCCCAAATGTATTTCCCCCTAGACAGTATGAAGCATGCATGTTGTTAGCCCCCAAGTGCATAACTTTACAATTATCTATATTAAATGTAATTTGCCACTTGGCTGCCCAATCAAACAGTACATCCAGGTCTGCTTGTAGATTATAGACATCCTATATGGACACAATTCCATTACATAGTTTGGTGTCATCTGCAAACACAGAAATGGTACTTTTATTCCCAAACTCTATATCATTTATGAAGATGTTAAACAGTAAAGGTCCCAACACTGAACCCTGCAGTACACCACTAATATTCTAAGACCATTCAGAGTATGAATCATTAATTATAACTCTCTGGATGCGATCTTTAAGCCAGTTCTCTATCCATTTACAGATTTAGACATTTCTAAACCTATTCACCCTAACTTGCATATTAACCATCTGTGGGGTACGGTGTCAAATGCTTTAGCAAACTCCAAGTACACTATATCAACTGGTATTCCACTGTCCACCTGTTTACTTACTTCCTCATAAAAATAGAGTAAATTTGTTGAGTAAACATGCTTATTAAAATCAATCTGCATTTGGATGACTATGAAACAAATTACTACTTGTCACTTCCAAATGCCTGGCAGGTTTAAGGGGTTGGCAAATAGGAACCGGTGCCTATTATCTGGGTGTATAAAAGAATCACAGAACACAGAACCACAGGGACCACAGAACACAAAGTCTTGTGTTTTTTTAGCAGCTTCTTCTGTTGGTAAGTTACATTATTTTATAATTAGTTTAAGGTAATGTATTTGTACATTTATTTTTATGGTTAAGCATACAAAATAAAGTGAAAAAATATATGTTGTCAAAAGAAGGAAGAATTTCAGTATGATTTGTACTTTATCTCTATTTACAGCCAGTAAAAAAAAACATTATAGGCTGCACAGATTTACAGAAAAAACTCATCACATGACAGATATTAAAAGATTATTGTATGTATATGTGAAGGTGTTATAAACTTGCAGCATGTGAAGGCAATGAAGCCAAGTAGAGACTGTTCAACTAGCTAAATTATGTTTGCTTTAAAGTTGGTGTACAGGGTTAAGCTGAATTTACTTTACCCAATCATTTGTGCAAGAAATTCAAAACAAGAAAAGGGGGGTAAATGTAGGTAAGTGAATTTGCTAAGTTTCAAACAGCTTCAAATCTTTTAATAACTGAGGCTTTCT
>NW_027318450.1:0-6085 GCF_032062135.1 Pyxicephalus adspersus
AGAACATGTGGGTGTGCTTTATGCTTTTACTTCTTACCAGGACATATCTGAGGAGGTAGTCCCCAAGCAATTCAAAATATAGGTGCCACATCCTGGTTCTTATGAGGAGGTTCAATCTTCTGAAGAATGGGAAGAATACAGGTTGATGACGAGGTGGTTTTATGTTGCACCTACATGATAGAGCTAAACTCATTACCTCCTTCAGTTGTTTTGCCAACAAAAAGGAGCATCTATGGAGTATGTGGGTAAAGTTATGCAGTTGAGTCAGTTAGTAGACAGTAGACTTACTATATTTTACCCATGATAATGGATACAATTAAAAAGATGTGTGTGCCATTTTAGCCCCATCCCAACTGTCTGCCATTCTAAATATGATGCTGTTGGGAATTGCCAACATGAAAGAGGGATCATAGGAGGCAGAGTAAGAGCTGACATGGCAGTTTCAATACCATGGGGGAGATATTGTACATAATAAAGTATGGAGCCAGAAACTCCGGCTTCTTATCTCGTCATAAGTACACAGAAATTTACTTATGTCAACCCCTCCCTAGTTCCTGCAATTTTACAGTATGTTTGTAAATGTTTGTTACACTTATAAGGGTTTTAGTATACATGTGTACTGTTTTGGTTTCTTCCTTGGTAATTCTAAAGGTTTTTGTTGTAACATATGTTGATCCAGAGCAGTGTTTCTCAACCAAAGTTCCTCCAATAGTTGCTAGGGATTCCTTCAGCAACAAGCAATCAGCTCAGTTTAACTGACACCAGTTTTTTTGGCTATCTGGAAGGGAGACATTCTTTGCACTGGCCTTCAATGTAAAAAGGCACCCTTCCTTGTGACCACCATACTGTAAATTTTGGATTTAGTCATTTTAGCAGAGGTTCCTTAAGTTTCAAAAGATTTTTTGGGGTTCACAATCCTGATAATAATAATGTTGAGAGATACCAATCTAGAAAGAGTTGTATTTCCTTTACCTAATTTACCTAATTACCTACGATTTGTTATTTGTTTACTTTTACTTTTTTGTTTTACGTCATTTTAGGGCTGTATATCTAATAATTTATTGTTTTATATATTTTGTTGTACTTCCTACAATAAAAAAGACATAGGGCTAAAGGTTTTCTGCTTCTGCTCGGACTGTAACATTTTATAACGATCTAACATTTAAAACGATTGTTCCTAACCAAACTGCATTTTCTTTTTCATATGGGGTGAATCGAGAACTCTAGAAAAACAGCAGAGGACTCAGCTTTTGTTTTGAATACTGGTAAAGCTTTATCTAGACCCTCAACCTGACTATAAGTCAACAGCTTCAGAATTGTTTGCAACACACAACTTGGCATTTACATAGAACTTGAGAGAGCAATCCTACAATTTCTACTTAATTTTTCAGTACCACAACTTTGAGCCAATGACATAAACAATTAAGACCATATTTTGTTTCCTGTGCTGCATCCAGTCACAGATTCACTTTATTTTTATTTGTTTAATTATTATTTTCTATTATCTTGAGTTAGTCAGATTTACTTTATCTTTTGTTGTTTGAGGTTTACCTGTTAAAAGGTATTTTTTTTTATAATTCACACTTCAATGGTAACTAAGTGTTTTATACTAAATGATTGTAATGTTTTTTATTAACTTGTACATTTTCTTCATGCCATGTTTAAACTGTTTTCTATGATTATATTTTGTGACCCACAATAAATACATTTTCAAAAAAAAAATCAAAAGCCCTCTTCTACATTAAACTAGGCTATTTTGTCTATTTTTATTGTTAAAAAGGAGTCCTCCAAGGTCCTTCACTCTGAGAGGTATCAATTTAATTCACCCTGGTAAGTAAACAGACTATTGTACATTTTTTTTTTACAAAATTCAAAAAGGAAATTAGGTTGGAAAAAAATGAAAACTATACGTTTGTCATATGTTTGATGAATGTAACATTAGCTGTGCACAGAAAAGGGGGTGCTTTGTACATTATACGAATGGTAAAAATACAATTTTAGCTCAACATCAATATGATCTAGAAATCATTCAACAAAAAATGTGATTTGGATTGAAATGGTAAATGACTATTAATGATAAAGTTTGACTAACACTGTATTAGAAGCTTTGATGGCTATAATGTTAATATTTTATTGGTTTATTGGAGGGCAGCTGACTATTTTAGCTACTGTTCATCCACAGCAAACCTTTTTTTGACCTACTAAGTTACCTTTCAAAAGAAATTATTTAAAAAAAGTTAGCTATTCTGTTTAAAAATCCAATCATCCTGTAGTCCCAAGACAGGAAATAGAAGGACTAATTGCACAGCTTGAAACAACATGAGAAATTAGCATTGCACACAGGAAAGCTCTGAATTTTTAACATGATCAATTGGTATTTTTTAACACTTATCAGACAGATTAAACAAAACACTATATTTTAAGGAGGACAGGTAAACTAGTAGTTGTAATGTAAACTAAAAAAGACACTACGACACCCAGAAACAGTCCAAGCTTGTTTTCCGGCATTTTTTTCAGCAATGCAACAGACAAACACAGTTTAACTTAGGAGGGATGCCTATAGCATGCAAAAACTTAAATTTCGCCATAACCAAGCCACTAAATAAACTTATGTCAGTTCCTGACTAAAAGGGTGGCCACTGCGACATCCCACGTACATCCCACAATTCAGTAGCTTGTAGAACTACATTACCAGCAATAAACCTAAGTATTTTTTTTTCTGAATGACTTCTGTCAAATCGTTGTTGAAGATGTTTAGCCTACCCTTGTTTACAACATTCTTTCAGTTATTTGAGGTTTGTGGGCATTAACACAATGAGGTCTGGAACTGAGCTAGTGCGTTAGCTTTGTCCTTTTTTTTTGAGAGCTTGTATACCAGCAAACTGGATTCCCTAGCATTGCAAAGTGATTGACACATATTAACGAGATATATGTAATGAAAGACCTGACTGCCTACATAAGAGGCACTGAAAAAGTAACCAATCAGAGATGGATCTACTGGAACATGTGCCACGGTTCAACAAATTATCCTACTACCTTCCAAGCAAACACCTAAAGTGCTAATATTTTGAGATAGTATCATACAGCTTTATATCACTCATTTTTACTGGTTGGTATTTAAAGCCCATGTTAAACCAATCAAGGAAACTTACCCTTTCCCCCATAGTTCACATAACCTGTATTCCCCATCTTCCCAACCTAGAATAGTTTTGTAATATTTATTAAGTTTAAAACAAAAAAATGTTACTTGTTCTATAGGATCAAATATATTATATGGTTACATAGATATGTGTTGATACTGGGGTTTTTTTTTGACTGCTGCAAGAAACCAATTATGTTGTTAATAGATAGGAGGAGAGTGTGTACTGTCTCTACCTTTCTTTCCTTCTCTTGTATTTATGATTGTCATATTGCCTACAACTTAAATGGTCATTATGTATATTTCTGCACACTGTATGGTTTTGTTGAACCCTCCCAACAAAATTATTTTAAACTAATAAATTTTAATTAAAAAAACATGTCTAATTTTCAAAGTAACCCCAAAAGAGTGATTAAACCACAAAAGAGTGATTAAACTTTCCTGGGTTGCTTAGTATATATCATAATAAAGATTATTATGTATGGTGCTGTGGAAGATATGGATAGAACAGTGAAACACTTGAGACATAAACCCTAAGGCATGCTACGTGCACTCAGGAATACTATGCTTATTTTAATAATCATCTAAAAGCAACAAATCAGAAACAGAGATTTCACTATTTGCATTCTCAGACAAGGTATGTTAATGCAACTGTTTGAAATCATTTCATAAATGATTTTTCTTACAAGCTGTTTTGTATTTTGCATTCTAACAATTCTTTTTATGTTTGTCTGTATATTGCATGACAATTTTATATTAATTTGAAATCTCCATAATCACATATACTCATATATTTTTCATATATTAGGTCTGCGATCTAACTAGCTACCTATGTAACTCATTAAATCTGTAACAAATGCCAGGATGTAATTAGATAGTTTTAGATAATGTAGTATGCCAATAAAAGACAACTGCCTAAAAGAATTTCTACTGCCAGGGACCTCCACACTAATATACTTTACACTCTGCAGAGTTACATAATTTTCACTCATTAAACGTTGTATGTTTGAGATATATAGCACAGGTAACAACAAACAATTTTGCAAAATTTTAGGCCAAAAAATACTATTACCTATATAGCTCATATATAGTTTTTTATATAGCTATTTACATGTGTCTCTATTTTTATTTTATTTTTTTAATTCTTTGTTATCTCACTGTTTGGTGGCAAATACAAAGTTGCACATCACCCCTTCTGTGATCCCAAAAGTCTGCAATCAGGATTTTGTGTATAGTGAGTAATTATTGGGCACTCGCTGTACACTCACTGTACACCTACATGCTGGAGACACTGTGGCCCTTAGAGTAATGCCTCATACACATTGTGCAGCCAGATGGAGTCAACTTCAGGTGACACCTTTCCCCTATTCACAAATTCCTTCTGCCTCCCCTTGCTGTCTCTCCACTTACTCATGAATCCTGTAAACTGGGCTGTACATTACATTATTCTGACCAATGTGTTTATCTTAACAGTGGGTAGTTGGTTGGCTGCCCAAAGGTGTATTAATAATGTTGCCTATACAAATATATATATATATATATATATATATATATATATATATATTTAAAGAAGAATGCTTAAAATACTTTTTTTTTTAATGGGCTATGTGTTATCTCTTGTAGCAACGTGATTAGAAAATAATAATTCAATAACTGTGGCAAATATGTGCACTGTCTTTTATCAGTAGGTCAGGCTTCAACCATGCTCCTTTAAATAGCACCACTGGCACTCTTTGTGCCACACGTAACTCTTTTATTCCTTGTCCCTTTGTTGTCATTTAATTGTTCCATAAGATGTATGAAATATCTGTTGCATACACTACAATGAACGCAGATGCAGATTCACAATTGCAATGCTTGTGATTTAATTTGCCTTGCTTGTCCAAAAATAAATTATTCTGTTTTTCTAATTTTATGATCCCTTTTAAAGCTTTATTTATAGGAAGGGCTAAGCATTTTAAAGCTTCAGTGAAACCCGTCGGTAAGGATACTTACCATTATTTGAGTAAGAGTAAATGCTTTTGATAAGTGGGCTTCATGATTTAGATGTAAGAAGCTCAACAAATATTGTCTATAGAATATACAGTTCTTTCTGTAATTGCAACTGTTATGTTGTAATGATATTGCATTCTAGTTGTTTTTGAATACTTATAATAAGGAAGTTTTTGTTTTAACAGTATTAGCTTGCCTTAAAAAGCCACTTTCTGCTCTCCTTACACTTCAGTGATTGATTTGTTATAGGAGTTTTTTTGGGTAATAAAGTAAAGTTATGTTCACCTTAGTCATTCGGCCATGTGCTGTATTCACTTTATTCATCCAATATTTTTGATTTGCTGCTTAATGTTTGCAATGGCTTCTCACAAGTGTCCCAGGGTCATCACTCATAAGAACGTTTATTGAATGTAAAGGTTGGGATTGTGGCTGAGCCCACGGCAGAAGAGTGCAACTCACTGTGAGTCTGATATATAGATAATAGTATATATATTCTTTCATAGTGAACAATATAAAACATCACAATAGGAATTATTAAATATAGCACATTGGAATGGCAACACTCCATCCCAACACTCCTAACATAGCACCCCAATAAAACAGACATGCAAAAACCGGTGCAGAAAGCTCCAGGCTGGGCATACATTAGCCACTGCAAGAGTGTTTTCAAACAGTTATGACCCCTATGTTCTAGGCATTGTTCAGAACTGCTGTGTTATTTCTTAAAGCACCAGCATTTTCACATTTTACAAGCAGCAGACAATACTGAACCCCTCATTGATTCATCAGGAGCATACTATAATGGGAGAAATCATACATCATCCATATATTAATGACACAAATTCCATAAACAAAATACACAAATATTGTCACTGAAAAAAGTGCAGTGATGAAATACCCCAAGTCTTTAATTGTTGGACAATGCTCCATGCTCAAGATCAATTTAAATTGCCC
>NW_027318451.1:0-6084 GCF_032062135.1 Pyxicephalus adspersus
GTTGTGGTCAAGGTTACGGATATCTCTCTGCCATTGACCAAGTCTGGGATGTGGCAAGGGAGGGCAAGGGTTTGATTGGTTGAAAGTGATAAGGTGGTTATGACCATTGGATTTATTTGCATCCAACCTGCGTTTGGAATCCATATGAGATTATTCTGAGATTCTTCAGAGTTTGACAGGTGGATTTGACCTGCTGTTGACCTTCATTTGAGCTTCTTTAAAGCTGCATTAACCTGTCCAAAGTTTTTCTATTCCCATTGACCTATATCTGGAAAGAAGCAATTCTGGCATAAACATCAAAACAAAAGTTTAAACGATTGAAAAATGTATATTTTACATGATATACTTTCTTCTACACTCACATAATATCCCTCATTAAATTCTCAAATGTTATCTTGACTTTAAAAAAGCAATGGAAATTGTGAGCTGGAGAAACACATAATTATTCTAGTAAGTGAAAAACAAAAGCTTAATCCCATAATGATTAATCTAAACCCCAGCTAAAACAAAGAAAGAATCTCCTTACAATTAGTTTAGCAACAAAGAAGAAATCTATCTACAATGGATAGCAATGAATTCTAGTTACAATTAATTCATGGGGATACAAAACATCAATCATCTTCTTCTATCTGACATCTGTATGGAGCTTAACCAGAGAACCATAATTAGAAGCTATTGGGCCTGATTTATCAAACCTTTCCAAGGCTGGAGAACATAATATGGGTGAACCTAGAATAGATCTGACCCAGGAATGAAAACGTTTGCTTAATAGCAAATTATTTTAAGAAATGCAGACAGACAGATACAGACAAATACTTAAGAATCGGTGTCAATGGCCTTTATATATTGTGTTGATGGTTATGACCATTGGATTTATTTGCATCCAGCCTGCGTTTGCAATCCATATGAGATTATTCTGAGATTCTTCAGAGTTTGACAGGTGGATTTGACCTGCTGTTGACCTTAATTTGAGCTTCTTTAAAGCTGCATTAACCTGTCTAAAGTTTTTCTATTCCCATTGATTTATATCTGGAAAGAAGCAATCCTGGCATAAACATCAAAACAAACCTTTAAACGATTGAAAAATGTATATTTTACATGATATACTTTCTTCTACACTCACGTAATATCCCTCATTAAATTCTCAAATGTTATCTTGACTTTAAAAAAGCAATGGAAATTGTGAGCTGGAGGAACACATAATTATTCTAGTAAGTGAAAAACAAAAGCTTAATCCCATAATGATTAATCTAAACCCCAGCTAAAACAAAGAACGAATCTCCTTACAATTAGTTTAGCAACAAAGAAGAAATCTATCTACAATGGATAGCAATGAATTCTAGTTACAATTAATTCATGGGGATACAAAAGACATCAGGGTTTTGAAGGAGAGGGATTTGTACACACAATGGAAGCGAGTGGAACCTAGTAACTGGTAAATTATATGGATCGTTATGGGTCACATTGAAGTTATGTGCATTTTGTTATTTTGAATGATTTGAAGCTATTTAATCAGATTAATATTTACAATATTGGCTGAATGATAGCCTATCCCCCATCATCATCATTATTTGTTTACAATTCTCTATTCAGGCTAAGTTAAAATATAGGAAATGTTCTAATCAATGAAGTTTCTAGGGTACTGGAAGCTCTGAGTCTCCATTGGGCAGCATAAGGCAGGAACAATCGATTCTCTTATAGTAATATTGTGCATATGATCCTAATAAACGGTGGTTGGAGATTGTGGATAAAGGATGGTTGAGTTTCTGCTGAACCTATAGGCCAAGAACATTTTATCCACACTGGGGGTAACATAAAAGGAGTAGAATAAAAGAAAAGCAAGGGACAAGGAAACCAGCCAGATCTTTTTATTTAGCCAGAGAGTGAAAATTAAACCAAATTAGTTGAAAGGGAAGCTGCTTTAATATCAGTTTTAAAGCTAAACATTACAAATGGTACCAAATGTTTTGAGTCTAAAAATGTTTATCATCTCCTGATTGGCTTTTGTGGATAAGGAAATGCAGTGCGCCGTCAGGAGCATTAATTGCTTTACGATTTGTTTGAGTTGCTTCTGAGTGTGTTCACAGGCACATTTACCTGCAATTGATCTTCTGTAGGCCGTGTCCAACTGCTGCAACCTGTTCATGTATTTTCCTTGACTTTCATAATGGAGAAAAGCTTTAAAAGCTTGCATAAAATCCTGTAAAGCTGAAACCCTGTGGACCTGAATTTAAATAAACATGACCAGGGTAGGTTGGAGGTCCTCAGATACAAACTTTCTCTGCCCCTTCAACCTCTATCGATCCTCTAACCAGAACAACGCAACCAACATTTACCTCCCTGGTGGTATGAATAATGAGTATTTTTAATGTAAAAGCGGTACATTTAAAAATATGCATTATTTTAAATTTCCCGCCTGGTGCCGCCTACCATCTTCACGGTCCAGCCCAAGGCTCGTGAGCAGATGCCTGGCCAGCATCTGCTTCCCTTGGCTTTGCATCCACAACGTTCACACGCCGGGGACGCAGATACCGGATATCACTGGAGGACGCCGCGGGCACTGCTCGAGGACACCGCTGGAACGTGGGAACCAGGTAAGGCCCTCAGTCACACTGCACCACTTAGAGGGTTGAAATCTCTAAAACTCACCCAGCCTCACCAGCTGTTCATTACAATTAACGTTTAAATTTAGAGGATATCACAACCTAAGATGGGTTCCACTACCTCTCTCTATCACCACCAAGACCACTGCCTTCCAAGACCTCAACTACCAATATCCATACACTAACCAACAGACTAGTAAGACCAAAGGGCTGGGAGTAGGAAACTTTCTATCCACCAATCTTCCAATAATTTACTTTTCTTTCCAGCACACTACCTATGTCCTAAACCCCAGCCTTCTTACACCCCTTTACCATATAATGACCTTCCAATAACCCAAAACACTTTCATTTAACACTTCCTTATCTGTCTCTCTTCATTTCTAATCATTTTTTGTCCTTCTCAGCTTTGGGCATATTTATGCTTGTACCCAGCACTCCTATTCTTTAGCATCACAGACTTACTTTTGCATTGTAAGACTAGTGGTGGCCCTTTGAGAAGCTTCTGATTCCAAACATAGCACATTTAGTTAAGGATCATTCCCTATATTTAATAAGCGTTTACCAAATGCCACATCCCCAATAGTATAACAAATAAAAATTTACAGCAAAAAGGGCATTGACCCGGGACTTTCAAAGCACTCAATATATATATATATTTATTTTGCAGTTATTTATTTTGTTAATCCAAACATAAATTGACATCTAAGCAAACCAATTAGAACTTATTATAAAGCACACATGCTTTAAATGGTAAATGGATATTTTGCCTTGTATTTATTAAGAGTCCACAGGCCAGCATTAGAAAACTTGGGCTTGCAAATATCGGTATTGATTAATGGCTTACAGAATTATCATTGAATACTGAATGCACTTGGAGAGCATTCCAAATGTGAGTCTGATACATAAAATAAATATTCAACCGATGGGCCATAGTTTGGGGACCCTTGGTCTAATGTTTGTAAAATTGTACTCAGTGAGGAAAAGGTTTTTAACTCCTGATCGATATCCATGAATATATATGCTGTGGCTTCATTCTCTTTTCATACACTTTGCTATTATTTTCACCTGGTGATCTTGACATCAGCATACTTCCCATAAGTTACTTACTTGCTCGTCTCTATTCTATGAGAAGTTTTCTCTGAGAATCAGCAATAAAGAATGGGAATGCATTCAAAAAGTGACCTGACCCCTTATTCCATGATTCATGGCATCCCTTGGGTATGTATGACAGTATTCCCAACATTCATTGGCCAAACTTTAGGTGGTGCCACCAGCATGTCCTTTACATTATATATTAAAAAAGTCTGGCAGTTCCATTCAGAGAAGCAGTATAGATCACCTGGTGCTATCCCTACATTTTTTCCAATATTTGCCCAAGCTGCCATCACTTTAGTAGAAATCATGTATAATAAATCACATAAATATTTCACTATTACTACCCACAGACAGCTAGTAGAGCTTATCTCTAAAATACTCTTTCTATATTCATCAGGTTGAATTTGCTGCTATTTTGTAAATAGCATATATACCTGGTTTGCACAAGCTCAAATATATAACTGAAGCTAGAATGGGGAAGGTAGACCAACTGCCGGGTATTTATTGCTGTTTGTGTTCCCTACAGGGAATATCAACCCAAAACAAATGTAATGAACAGAAGTCTTCCACTGGGCCACCAGTTCTGGGGACAAGTCGATGAGACAGTGATTTTTCCAACTTTGGGAGATTTCTGTAACACTAGGGCAAGAAATAAGTTACATTTTCCCAAAACCTACATAGTACAAAACCTACATATAATAAATACTAGCAGAGACCCTTCCCTATTCTATTCCAAAACCAAAGCCACACACATACACGTAAATGCAAGTCATAAAGGCAATTCTATAAAAATTCACTTTACACTTGAGAGCGGGAAATCTAATGTCAAATTAAACTGACGCCATTATATTTGTCCTTTAAGTCATAAAAAATTTTGGGAATTTCTGTGTTATGACCCCCTTTCATATAGCAGTAAATGATATCAATTGCCTTATATTGTTCTGCTCTTCCACTTTGATCATCGGCATACAACAGTGAAGTGTGCGTGGGAAGAGAAGCACTTTGTATGGTTTTTGTCATTTGCAGCATTTTTCTCTTTGATTCCTTACAATGTGGTCTGTTGGAGAGTGACTTAATTCTTAATTCCAATCCTTGATACAAGTGACATCTCCTGGAATTAGTGTTTTGTACATTGTAGAGTACAGACTGTTTCTGAAAAATGTTCAGTAATAATACATCAATACAGAATGTGTTTTCAATCAATTGCACCCAAAAAAAATAGATAAAAGACTGCAGAAGGGAATTTCGGGAATGGCCTTGCCCAGTCTGTCATTGATGGGTATGGTCATCAGTGGGCAAGCTATTGAAACTTTAGAAATGCTATTTCCTTTATATTTCTAGAATTATTTTTATTTATGTAACACTGATTCATAAACAGAAAACTTTCGGATTCTTGCCGTTGGACATATGTTCTCAGGTCTCTATCCTTTTCAATGGAATGACTCAGGCATTTAGCTTATTGCCAATAAGCTTAGCTTCACAATTTGCAAGTAACTGGCTGTACATGGAAAGATATCCTCTGTATCATAAGGCTTGTAATGTAGGGTGGCATTACACAATGGTGGCATCTAGATGCCAATTTGTACAACAATACATTGTGCATTTTCTTTATTTGTATATAGTCAAATGTAATGTAATTAAATGTAATTTATTTATTTTATTTTTCAATTTTATTTCTTAAAAAAGCAATTTCTTACCCCCTTGCTAAAAAAGAACGGGAGTACATATTGCTGACACTATAGAAAATATCCCTAAACCATTTCTCTACATGAGCCATTCTCAACCGGGAGTTCTGTGGATCCCAGAAGCTCTCCCCTGGGTTCCTCGGAATTCCTAGAACTATGGATGATTGGCCTCCCATTTGATGATACCAGCATAGTTCCGGGGCCAACACCACTTGGTAGAGCCTGCTACATGACTCTAACGATGTTCTATGTGTCTATAAAGGTTAATTTATAAAAATTATTCTAACCAGCACTGTAGGGATGGCCACCAATTTTAGATTTACGTTTTTTTTTTAGGGGATTCACCAAGGCCTGAGGTAAAAAAGTTCAGAACGGCTGCTATACACTTACCCTGATTTTTTAAAGCTTTCCAAAAAAGTTAGATAATTATGAGAAAACACGGATGACCTAGCAATCCTTTATGAGAACTAAACACATAGGTGGGATATCAATGTATCATAATTTTGGGCTAATTTGGGGGTTTATTTAATATTGCTTGCATATAGAATACTTTTCAACTGCAAGTCTGAATGGAGCCATACTTTGTTTTTTTTTCTATTGTATTATTGAAAATGCAGGAAGGTACAGGTTGACAATCGAAAATCCGGCCATCGATAATCCGGTCCCTTCACTTTTCCGGCATGATTTTCGCATCGCATTTT
>NW_027318452.1:0-6084 GCF_032062135.1 Pyxicephalus adspersus
AAAAAGCTGATAGACATTTCAGCAAACAGACAAAAAAAAGAATGCTTTTTTTCTGTAGAGAAGGGGAAGGATAGAATTGCAGTCATCTTTTTATTTCTGTCTGTATTGTTCCAGTTTTCATCTCACTTCCTGTCTAGTAAAACCTCAGTCACTATAATATTAAATGAACATAAATGCAATCGAGCTCCATACAATAGTAAAATAGCAGTAGTCATGGCCTTTCTACACTCTGACCATAACTAAAAAGAAAGATTTTGGCTGGACAAATACTCTAAGGCAGAGCTGAACATTAATAAATACTGCTAGTTGCTAGAGATGTGTCTGCTATTAGCTATGCACCTATCCATATACAGCCAGAATTTGATCAGAAAGGAAGAGCTGAATGTGCACACTGGTGTGTCCAAGGTTTTTGGGCATTTTTAACTTACACATAATTTATTAATAATACAAGGAAATGATATCTGGCGCCACTACCAGATGCATGTTAAAAGATGTGTGCCCGCAAGTTTCTAAAGAACGAAATCCAGCCCTGCCTTATGCATATAATAACCGTATGTTCACAGATGATTAAGCCCACAATAGAACATATGTTCAATTGTCCTTACCTGTAAACCAGCTTTAGCAGAGCGAGAAACAGAGGATGCCTTGGACTTGCCAGAGTCTTTACCAGCTTTACCACCAGCCTGTGAAAGGACAGCTAAGCATTAATTATACAATAAATTAACAAAAAAAAAAAAATAACTTTAGGCTTCCATGGAAAAATCTTTGCCCATGAGTGTGTGCTTTATTTGTGAAGGCATAGCCAAAAACTGCATTCATTTTACTGTCCTGGCTGTTTATGTGCATGTGATAACAAACAAATACAATGCATTAAAGCTGGTTTCTCAACCAGGGTTCCTCCAGAGGTTGCTAGGGGTTCCTTGAGCAATTTCTGGTTCTAAGGTCAGTTTAGGTGACCCTCCAATAATCTTTTTGGCTATCTATAACTGTGACATGATTCCCAATGACCACCACACTAATGCACTGGGAGCTGTGGATATAGTAGTTATAGCAGAGGTTCCCTGAAGACCTGAAAGTTATTTTAAGAGGTTCTCCCATAACAAAATGTCCAGAAAAGCTACAATAAATGGCTGATTCTTGATAGGATCGGTCTTGCATATCTTATACCTTCACATGTGTAGAACATTTTATACCCATTTATAAAACCTGATCCGTGGAGTATGGCTTTATAATGAACACTATAAACAATATTTAAAACCATCCAGACCAACCTTTATATCCAAAAGGAACCCTTAAAATAATGCTCTGATCTTCAGGAACCAATCCTGAATTCATCACAGTGGAAAGGATGCCCCATACAGCAGTGGTCACAAAGCCAGGCTTTAAAACTAAAAAAGATCACTGATCCCACACCAGTGGCCCTAAGATATTGTGCTGGCCCAGACACCATCATATGAGAGATCAATCAGCCACAGAAATCCCCAATCAGCCCCTAAGGAATCCCTAACAATCTCAAGGGAAACCTTACTGTTCCTCCAAACCCTGGTGGACAAAGGCTGATCCAGATATTCATGAATCCAGACAAGGACACAATACACATTCATGAAGATATAAAAACACTGGTGAATATCAGGGCACCATTTTGGCGGCCCTAACTTTTTCAACTTTCATTCTCCCTCCAAAACAGCAAAAAAAAATATGGCATGATCATTGTATAACTAGCACACAAAAAAATTTCCCTACCTACTACATAGGTAAGGAAATACATTAAACCATCACACAAAAAAATAATCCCAACACCCAGCTTTGTACAAAAACCAATGAGACAATGTAAGGGTTAAAATTGCTTTTGTGATGAGTGCATGTTTACATTATACAGACATACACGAAAACTGTGATCGCATGCAATCTAAAAGCATTTGATTATTCCTGATCGCCTATTCAGCCAAATAAAAAAAATGTTTCATTGTAAAGCTAAAGAGATCGATTCAGCAATCTGCAGGCTCTGATTCATAGCAAATAACCCGATTTAGCCTGAAATAAAGCAGCACGTATTGTTCTCATTGTACACCGGGGAATACAGCGACAGATACAATAGATAACCATGTGCTCAATCCTGCTCGGACTCACCATTTTGTTTCTGTACAGATCACCACCGCCCACACAGCAGATTCGCAGCAAACCTCGAATTAAATGCTAAAGTTTTCCCAGCCATATAAGAAGCCAGCCACATCTGGCCAGAAGGTTCAAAAGCCGGCCAATAGGATGCTGGAGCGTCAGCAATGGGAGGGGCCTAAGCGGGGAGAAGGCAGAGTGGGCGGGGCGGCCGTACAGCTCCATTGTTTGAAAACATCATGGAGAATAGACGCCAGCCCATTGTATGTGAGGAGAATGTGCGGGAAATGTGGGGCCTTTGTGTGCGAAGAAACCGCCTTGTGGAAGAAACTCATACATGTTAATATCAATCCAGACACATGTTGCATTGTCTCTAGCTGCATATTGGTGTAAATAGCTGGGGGCACGGTGCATATCATTTAGCTGATTTTCTGTCAAAACCCTGCCATCCTTTCATTTATAGTTTTATGTATCAAACCCTGATACCTATAGGTTTATACCCTTATATATCAAACCCTGATACCTATAGGTTTATACCCTTATATATCAAACCCTGATACCTATATTAGGTTAATTGGCTTCCCTCAAAAGTTTATCTTAGACTGTATTTAAGATATATGATTATGGTAGGGACATTAGATTGTGAGCCCCTTTGAGGGACAGGTAGTGATATGTCCATGTAACAAATGTACAAGCAGATATATTGCCAGGGAGGATGAGGGTCAGATGAGGCCAGAGCAGGCATCAATTTTAAAAGAAGAGCTGCTAAAAGCAGCAAATTTCATGTTCTGCTTGATTACCCAAGCAAATATCCATTAACTAAACAGTGTAATATGTGACGATGTTGGTGACAGATATTTGGTATTTATAATACTTCCTCTTACAGCAGAAATTCTGTTGTTTCACTTAAAAATTAAAGCAAGATCTTCACCATAAAATCAAAAGGTAAGAAAGGATTTAACCAATTATATACTTTAAAAGTGTTGTAAAAAGAATGTATTTGTTAATCTAACATTTTACAATTGGCATGACAGCCAACAAGTAGCATTTTTATTTGTAGTGGCTTTCAACATAGTATTTTTGTCTTTTCAATATAACTACTTATCAGGATGCATGTATCAATTATGGTCTTTAATGTATATATAGTGATCTTTTATATACAAGTCTGGCACAGTCTCCAGAAAATAAGATTTTAGAGGTGCTCAGGAATGTGTGTTTGCTTCAAATGCAATGCACCAAGACATTAAGATCTGAATGGGTCCTGTTTAACAGTTATAAAAGAAAAAAATATGTTCCTGGTCTAAGTATTGTTTATCCCAAGTATTGATGGTGATAATAATTACAGAATTATACATTTTAATTATAATATTATGTCAAATACATCTCTTTTTAAGGGCCAAGGACTCAGTAAAACACTTTCAAGTCTACCAGTGTGAAACAAGTTATAAGTTTGGATTCAATGAATTCTCATCTATAAAAGAATTTATTCAACATTTTGCAAACCATAGCATTTGTGTTAAATATACACTTTGTTTTCTTGCTTCATACACCCCACCTTCCTCAGCAGGTACAGATTTAGGCATTGCTAAGGCCTAACTGACTCAAGCAATTTTGAGCCATTAAAATCAACTCATCATAAGAGAAAGATGGAGGCTGCCATTGTTTGATGGATTGTGGGGCCTCCAAACATTTTAAAAGTTCTCAAACTTCAAAGATTCCAATTTTCCAGATTTGAAATCCCATTAATTGCAAAGTAAATTTAAACCGGGCTCCAAAAGATTGTGTACTAGAGAGTAGTAGATGATGTGCAGTTGAGGAAAGTTTTTGGAGGTTCCTGGAAGCATTGCGTATCAAAATGATACAGTTTAAAAAGCAGCTACTTAAAAAATTCTGCTAGAGATACAAAGACAGAATGGAAGAACCTGGTGGTACTTGCAGTCAAGTAGGGGGTTTGCCGTTTGGAAATCCGAACCACTAAACACAATATTAAAATATAAATCTGTGAAGTTCAATCCAGATTTAAAACATTTAGAAAGTTGGGAATTTTTGGGTAGAACAGTGATTACTTTTGATTTTTCTTTTTTTGCCATATTTGCGCCTTCTGATTTTTAAAAAAGTTTTAAATGCAATGTTGATCGTTTTGGTGCTGGATTAGCCAGTGGTTAGAAAGTATTATGTGAAAGGTTAGAGTGCTCTTGCATTACATATTTACATTGCAAAATATACAGCACTGTGTAAGGATGTTGCACAATCAAAGAGCAGAGTAGGATTAAAAAGACAGAATTACACACTGGCCAACAGATTCTCTATTTAAACAAACAGGTGGCCTCAGTAGTATGACAAATGTGTCAGTTCCTCACAACACTGAATACTCTGATGTAACATTTCTTTTAAAGCCCCCCGGATGTTTACAGTTTATGTTATGTGCATTGTATATGAGCATCCTATTTCAGAGTGAGTCAGGTGATATGACCTTTCCTTACAACAATAACACCTAGCATCTAGGTCCCTTATTCATGAAATCCTGATACCTATAGATTTATACCCCTTATTCGTGAAATCCTGATACCTTTAGGTTTATACTCTTATGTATCAAACCCTGATACCTATGGTTTTATACCCTTATATATCAATTCATGATACCTTTAGGTTTATACTCTTATATATAAAATCCTGATAACTAGAGGTTTATACTCTTATTCATGAAATCATTTTACCTATAGGTTTATATCCTTATATATCAAATCCTGACACCTATAGGTTTATACACTTATTCTTGAAATCCTGATACCTATAGGTTTATACCCTTATTCATGAAATCCTTATACCTATAGGATTATACCCATATTCATTAAATTCTTATACCTATAGGTTTATACCCTTATTCATAAAATCCTGATACATTTAGGTTTATACCCTTATTTATCAAATCCTGACACCTATAGGTTTATACCCCTATTCATGAAATCCTGATACCTTTAGGTTTTTTTACCCTTATATATCAAATCCTGACACCTATAGGTTTATACACTTATTCATGAAATCCAGATAGTTTTATACCCTTATATATCAAATGCTGATACCTATAGGTTTATACCCTTATTCAATGAAATCCTGATACTTATAGGTTTATACCCTTATTCCTAATATCATGATACCTATAGGTTTATACCGTTATATATCAAATCCTGATACCTATAGCTTTATACCCTTATATATCAAATCCTGATACCTATGGCTTTTTACCCTTATATATCAAATCCTGATACCTATAGGTTTATACTCCTATTCATGAAATCCTGATACCTATAGGTTTATACCCTTATATATCAATTCCTGATACCTATAGGTTTATACCCTTATATATCAAATCCAAATACCTATAAGTTTATACCCTTATATATCAAATCCTGATACCTATAGGTTTATACTCCTATATATCAAACCCTGATACCTATGGGTTTATACTCTTATATATCAAATCCTGATACTTATAGGTTTATACACTTATTCATGAAATCCTAATACCTATAGGTTTATACCCTTTTTCATGAAATCCTGATATCTATAGTTTTATAACCTTATTCATGAAATCCTGATACCTATAGTATCTTACCCTTATTCATGAAATCCTGATACCTATAGTATTTTACACTTATTAATGAAATCCTTATACCTGTAGGTTTATACCCTTATTCATGAAATCCTTATACCTATAGGTTTATACCCTTATTCATGAAATCCTTATACCTATAGATTTATACCCCTTATTCATGAAATCCTGATACCTATAGGTTTATACTGTTATATATCAAACCCTGATACCTATGGGTTTATACCCTATATATCAAATTGTGATACCTGTAGGTTTATACTCTTATATATTAAATTCTGATAACTAGAGGTTTATACCCTTATTCATGAAATCCTTATACCTATAGGTTTATACCCTTATATATCAAATCCTGA
>NW_027318453.1:0-6080 GCF_032062135.1 Pyxicephalus adspersus
TTGGCCTCTGTTTAGATATACAGATGCCATAGTGCTACATACATGACCAGCTAAGTCAGCAGACTTTCCTTTAAGGCACAGCTGTAAAGATCTAGCTAAACGCACTCCAATCATCAGCTTTTTGCAGTATCACACTCTTCCAATCGCCATATACTATCCTTTCATTATGTTTTAAATATCATAGGAATTGGATTTAGGACCCTAAAGTGTACCTTTAAATCTGTATCTGTATATATCAGTATTACCCGTCCTATTCCTAGAGGGAGGACACTAGTCAGTGTTAGCAGATTGGTTGACTAATGACTGGACTGCATTTATCCTGTTCCAGCTGTACTCTTGCTTAAATGATAGAAGTACAATTACATTTGTTCTTTGTCTTTTTATGCTTAATCACTGAAAATGTGCAAAGTGCAATATCCCAATCACAGTTTAGACTGATGAATTGATTAGTTGCCATTGATCATCTTATTTGTACAATCGTTAATCACTGTTCTTGCTAATTGTTTTAGGCTATATAAATTCTAAAAATTTCACATTGCAGACACATCGTGCAGACAATAATTTGCTCACAAGCGCATTTAACACTATTTGTTATATGTCACAAATATGTCTATTGAAGGTAAATATTGCTGCAGTACATGTGTTTATATTGATTTGAATTATTATTATTAATCAGTATTTATATAGCACCAACAAATTACGCAGTGCTGCACAATAAATAATTCCAAATGACTGACAGATAGTGACACAGAAGGAGGAGAGGACCCTGCCCAGAAAAACAGAAAAGAGGTAGCCCAGTTACCCTAAAAGATGGGTTTTGAGTGCTCTTTTAAATGTAGGAACAAGCTAAATTGGACAAGGAAAACCATTCCAGAGAGCAGCTCTAGAAAAGTCTTGGAGCCTTGCATGTGATGAGGTTATTAGTGGGGAAGACAGTAGTAGTGTTGGTCGAACACTAGTGGGTAGGGACAGATTGGAATCCCGTTCATCCATTCATGTCCCCAATAGCTACAGCTTCTACACTGTCCATATAGGTGATGGCCTCAACCTCTAATGCCGTCCTTGCTCCGTCTGAGGGCTCACCCCCTACTCCTTATTCTGTTTCTGCTGCCGCCTGCCCAGTACCCAGCTCTAGAGGCCAGTTACCATGCTGTCCACTCTCCGTCTCAGAGCTTACTGCCTCCTCTTCCTGCTTTACGCCCAGGCTTGAGCAATATGAGCCATCAGGATGTAGGTATACTTCTGATTAGCCAGCTGATTTTAGTGGGTGGCATCTTTAACACTGGAGCACAGCTGGAAGCGGAAGTGTATGTCAATCACATGAAAATGGTGCAAATCTGTGGCGCTGTAGAAATTCCCTTCTATGATGTCCCAGAGCACAATAGGAATTGGGTACTCTAGCACTTCACCAGCTTTGAAGCCAACAGGCATGGCCATGTTCCATATCACCAGACATTCGGGGCTCAGCACCTCGGTTAGCCGAATAAACAGGTGGTCCAGCTTGGTTTTGTACATTTTCAGTGATTGCTCATGATACCTGATAACATCCCATATACACGAGTTGATAATGATGTCGGGCTGAGGTCCCTATTCGAAATCGGCCAGCATGCTCTCTATGTACTCCGAAGAGACACAGATCAAGAAATAGAACCGTACAAGGCGGTGGTCAGTTCTGTAATGATGCACTTCACGGTAAGTTATGTCATTGTGCATTTCACCCAGAGATCCCCCAATGTCTTGTTTGTAATTGACATTTCACCCTTTCCTTTTGAGCTGGTTCTCAGTCGGAAACTCATCATTATGCAGTATTTTCACAAGGTCTTTCTTGACGGATCTTTGAAGAGTCTCCCAGGATGGCCACATACTTGTTGTGGAGAAGTCTCCGCACATCTGCTGAGCTGAATAAATTCATGGCTCAATGTGGTTCCTGTTACATACACTGCTGTCCCACGTCCCAGTTCCCAGGTAACATACACAGAAATTCAGTCCGATAAAGTGTGGTCCTGATGGATGAAGCAAAAGATGTGGCCTTCTATGTTCAATCACAAATTTCAGATTACACACTTGCAATACACACCTTGGGGTGTCATTAAAGATGCACTACACCCAGCTGTAGATACCAGTTACTAATGCCGTCCACACTTCGTCTCAGGGCCTGCTATCTAGTGAAAGCACATGAAAGGGAACAGGCTTGTCGGAATCAGCGGGAAAAGAAGACCCTGTTGAGCTTGAATCTAGTCTGGCATCAAGAGGAGGGTACTGGACAGTGGGCATACGGCAGCAGTAAGAGCAGGAAGAGTAGGCGGTGGGCCCTGAGAAGTGTGGATGGCTTTGTTAACTGGCATCTAGAGATGGGTACTGGGAGGAGGAGGCGGTGGGCCCTGGGCAGTCAGCAGCGAGTAACAGTAGGAGAAAGAGGTAGTGGGCCCTGAGACGGAGTGTGGACAGCATTTGTAAGTCTCATCTAGAGCTGGCTACTGGGCAGGCAGCAGCAGTAACAGCAGGAGGAGGAGGAGGTAAGCCCTGAGAGAGATCAAGGACAACATTAAAGATTGAGACCATCACCTGCATGGACAGTGTAGAAGCTGTAGCTACTGGAGACATTGCTGTGTTGGGGACTGCCTTTTGCTATCTGCTAGCTGTATCTTTTTAAAATGCAGCATGGACAGAATTGTTAACTGGCATCTACAGCTGGGTATTGGGCAGGCGGCAACAGTAACAGCAGGAGGAAGAGGTGATGGGCCCAGAGACGGAGTGTGGACAGCATTTGTAAGTGGCATCTAGAGTTAGGTACTGGGCACGAAGCAGCAGTAAGAGCAGGAGGAGACGGCTTTGGGCTCTGAGGCCAAGTGTAGACGGCATTATTATCTTGCATCTACAGTTGGGTACTGGGCAGGCAGCAGCAGTAACAGCATGAGGAGGAGGCGGTGGGCTCTGAGACGGAGCATAGACAGCATTAGAATCTTTCATCCAGGGTTGGGTACTGGGCATGCGGCATCAGTTACAGCAGGAGGAGGTGGGCTCTAAGACTGAGCTTGGACGGCATTAGTATCTGGAATCTAGAGTTGGGTACTGGGCAGGCAGCAGGAGGAGGAGGCAGTGGGCTCTGAGACCAAGTGTGGACGGCATTAGTAACAGGCAGCATCAGTAACAGCAGGAGGAGGTGGGCTCTAAGATGGAGCGTGGACGGCCTTAGTATCTGGAATCTAGAGTTGGGTACTAGGCAGGCGTCAGCATCAGTAACAGCAGGAGAAGGAGGCGGTGGGCTCTGAGACGGAGCCTGGACGGCATTAGTATCTTGCATCTAGAGTTAGGTATTGGGCAGGCGGCAGCAGTAACAGCAGGAGGAAGAGGTGATGGGCCCAGAGACGGAGTGTGGACAGCATTTGTAAGTGGCATCTAGAGTTAGGTACTGGGCACGCAGCAGCAGTAAGAGCAGGAAGAGGAGGCTTTGGGCTGAGGCCAAGTGTAGACGGCATTATTATATTGCATCTATCTACAGATGGGTTATGGGCAGGCAGCTGCAGTAACAGCATGAGGAGGAGGCGGTGGGCTCTGAGACGGAGCGTAGACGGCATTAGAATCTTTCATCTAGGGTTGGGTTCTGGGCATGCGGCAGCATCATTAAAAGCAGGAGGAGGAGGCGGTGGGATCTGACACAAAGTGTGGACGGCACTAGTATTTGGCATCTACAATTGGGTACTGGGCAGGCGGCAGCATCAGTAACAGCAGGAGGATGTGGGCTCTGAGACAAAGTGTGGACAGCATTGGTACCTTGCATCTAGAGTTGGGAACTGGGCAGGCAGCATCAGTTACAGAAGGAGGAGGAGGCGGTGGGCTCTGAGACGGAGCGTAGACAGCATTAGAATCTTGCATCTGGAGTTGGGTACTGGGCATGCGTCATACTCAGTAAAAGCAAGAGGAGACATTGGGCTCTGAGACCAAGTGTGGACGGCATTAGTATCTTACATCTAGTGTTGGGTACTGGCCAGGCGACAGCTTCAGTAACAGCAGGAGGAGGTGCCGTTGGGCTTGGAGACAGAGCATGGATGGCATTAGTATCTTGCATTTAGAGTTGGGTACTGGGCAGGGAGTATCAGTTACAGCAGGAGGAGAAGGCAGTGGGCACTGAGATGGAGCGTGGAGCGTTGGGCTCTGAGACAGAGCATGGACGGCATTAGTATCTTGCATTTAGAGTTGGGTACTTGGCAGGCAGCATCAGTTACAGCAGGAGGAGGAGGAGGCGGTGGGCTCTGAGACAGAGCATGGACGGCATTAGTATCTTGCATCTAGAGTTGGGTACTGGGCAGGCAGCATCAGTTACAGCAGGAAGAGGAGGCAGTGAGCTCTGAGACGTAGCATGGACGGCATTAGTATTTTGCATCTAGAGTTTGGTACTGGGCAAGAGGAAGCATCAGTAACAGCAGGAGGCGATGGGCTCTGAGGCAGAGTGTGGACGGCATTAGTATCTTGCATCTAGAGTTTGGTTCTGGGCAGGCAGCATCAGTTACAGCAGGAGGAGGAGGCAATGGGCCCTGAGACGGAGCGTGGACGGCATTAGTATCTGGCATCTAGAGTTAGGTACTGGGCAGGCAGTGTCAGTTACAGCAGAAGGAGGAGGCTCTGAGCTTTGAGACGGAGAATGGACGGCATTAGTATTTTGCATCTAGAGTTGGGTTATGGGCAGGACTGGGCATGCGGCAGAATCAGTAAAAGCAAGAGAAGGAGGCGTTGGGCTCTGAGACAGAGCATGGATGGCATTAGTATCTTGCATCTAGAGTTGGGTACTGTGCAGCCAGCATCAGTTACAGCAGGAGAAGGAGGGAGTGGGCTCTGAGACTGAGCTTGGATGGCATTAGTCTCTGGCATCTAGAGTTGGGTCTCGGGCAGGCAGCATCAGTTACAGCAGGTGGAGGAGACGGTGGGCTCTGAGACGGAGCGTGGACCGCATTAGTATTTTGCATCTAGAGTTGGGTACTGGGCAGGAAGTATCAGTTACAGCAGGAGGAGAAGGCAGGTGGGCACTGAGATGGAGCGTGGACAGCATTAGTATCTTGCAACTAGAGTTGGGCACTAGGCAGGCGGCAGCATCAGTAACAGCAGGAGGAGGAGGTGGTGGGCTCTGAGACTGAGCTTGGATGCCATTAGTATCTGGCATCTAGAGTTGGGTACTGGGCAGGCAGCATCAGTTACAGCAGGAGGAGGAGACGGTGGGCTTTGAGACGGAGCATGGATGGCAATAGAATCTTGCATCTAGAGATGGGTACTTGGGAAGCGGAAGCATCCCAGGGGTCGCGGGGGGTCTCTGAGCAAAAGTGTGGACGGCATTAGTATCTGGCATCTACAGTTGGGTACTGGGCAGACGGCAGCATCAGTAACAGCAGGAGGAGGAGGCGGTGGGCTCTGAGACGGAGCATGGACGGCATTAGTATCTTGCATCTACAGTTGGATACTGGGCAAGCAGCATCAGTAACAGCAGGAGGAGAAGGGGGTGGGCTCTTGTACCAAGTGTGGACGGCATTAATCTCTGGCATCTAGAGCTGGGTACTGGGCAGGTGACAGCTTCAGTAACAGCAGGAGGAGGAGGGCAGGCAGCATCAGTTACAGCAGGAGGAGGAGGCAGTGGGCTCTGAGACTGAGCGTGGACGGCATTAGTATCTTGCATCTAGTGTTGGGTACTGGGCAGGCGACAGCTTCAGTAACAGCAAGAGGAGGTGCCGTTAGGCTCTGAGACAGAGCATGGACGGCATTAGTATCTTGCATTTAGAGTTGGGTACTTGGCAGGCAGCATCAGTTACAGCAGGAGGAGGAGGCGGTTGGCTCTGACACTGAGCGTGGACGGCATTAGTATCTTGCATCTAGAGTTGGGTACTGGGCAGGCAGCATCAGTAACAGCAGGAGGCGATGGGCACTGATGCGGAGCGTGGACGGCATTAGTATCTTGCATCTAGAGTTTGGTTCTGGGCAGGCAGCATCAGTTACAGCAGGAGGAGGAGGCAATGGGCTCTGAGACGGAGCGTGGACGGCATTAGTATCTGGCATCTAGAGTTGGCACTTGGCAGGCAGCAGCATCAGTAACA
>NW_027318454.1:0-6070 GCF_032062135.1 Pyxicephalus adspersus
GCATGGAACCCGTCTTCAATCTTGTTGTCAAGCCGTTCCTGAAGTCTTCCACTCATCTGGAAGACATCATAAAAATGGCCAGGAAACTTTGCATGCACTTCAGCCACTTGTACACCACAAAGCACACCCTCCTTGAGCTGCAGCAGCAGAACGGCATCCCCCAACATAGGCTGATATGCGACGTTTCCACTCGTTTGAATTCCATCCTCCATATGTTGGGCCGACTATATGAACAGAGAATGGCCATCAACAAATTCTTGATGATCCAAGCGGATAGGAGTACTCCTTTGTGTAACTTTGATGTCAGCCAGTGGTAGCTCATGCGTGACACCTGCCGTTTGCTCAGGCCCCTTGAGGAGACCACGTTATTTGTCAGTCGCAAGGACTATGGGATGAACAATGTAATTCCACTGCTTCATGTCCTGGAACAGATGCTGGTAAATCTGGCTGGTCAGGGGACTGGAGATGTGGCGTCTAGATCTCACGGCCACATGAGCCCTGTGGGGGGCTGAACTGGAGGAGGAGGAGGAGGACATTGGAGCAAAGGCAATGTATAGCGAAATGAGTGGTTTTTCTACTCAGATGACAGGAGAGGAGGAGCAGGAGCAGCCAGAGTAGAAAGAGGGAGATGAGGAAGACGAAGCAGAGGACCCAGACACACCATGGCAGTATGCAGTGGAGATGGAAGCAGGGAGTCCCTCCCAGTCACTTGCAGAAATGGCCCGCTGCATGCTCACTTGCTTGGGCAGTGACAGCTGAATTGTCACCATTCAGCAGAGGGATGACTTCTGGCTTTCTACCTTGTTGGACCCTCGCTACCGGTCCAAAATGGGGGCCTTTTTTACTCCCGCTGAGAGGGAGGACAAATTGAACTACTACAGAGACATCCTATGTAGTCAGTTGGCCGCTGTCTATCTGCACCATCGTCCATCCTCTCGTAGGTCTGAGCGGGGGGTGGGGCCCTCTGACTCACGTTCCACTGCCATGGCTGCTGGGGAGGGGTGGGGTGACAGGAGCAGTACCAGCTCCATCAGCAGCAGCCTGAGTCTAGAGTCCCTGATGAGCAGCTTTCTGCACCCGCATAGTGAAGAAACTACTGACCAGTAGCTAGACATAGAGCAGAACCTGAACCAGCAGGTGGTGGAATACTTGGAGTGCACCCTGCCAGCCGTCATTGAAGATCCGCTGGACTACTGGGCAGCCAAACTGGATTTGTGGTCGCAACTGGCCGAGTTTGCCATGGAAAAGCTCTCCTGCCAGAGCAGCAGGTGCCCATAATTACCCCAAGAAGAACTCGCCTGTCCACCCAAAGTGTGGAGAGACCGACCTTTGTCAAGATGAATCAGGCGTGGATCAGCCAGGATTTCCGCCCACCAATGCCTGACAAACCTTGAAAAAAGAGACCGGTTTCTTCTGGCTACCTGCCTCAGTCACTACTCTGATGCTGCCACCCGCCTGATGCCACAAATCAGATGCCAAGTGCGCTTTCTTTCACCCACCTTCATCAGCGGGTACTGGTGTTGCCACTCACCGCCCCACTCTGTCACCAGGTCACTTTGTGGTCTCCTGATGCTGCTGCTGCCATCTCCACACTATGTCACCTTACCACTCTGTGGTCTCCTGATGCTGCTGCTGCCATCTCCACACTATGTCACCTTGCCACTCTGTGGTCTCCTCATGCTGCTGCTGCCATCTCCACACTATGTCACCTTGCCACTCTGTGGTCTCCTGATGCTGCTGCTGCCATCTCGCCACTATGTCACCTTGCCAATCTGTGGTCTCCTGATGCTTTGGAAATGTCATTATAACATTGTGCAATATGATCCTTTACATAGGTACACCAGTAAACAGATTTTGTAATAGTTAAAAAATAAAAGAAAGTTGAGTTGGGGAGGATTTCATGTTAAAAGTATTTTCCATATATATGTGTATGAATCAGGGGCACTGAATTGAAATCACCTCCTATAATTTTACAGGGAGTGAGATCTTGGGCTAGCAAACTGGAACCTCCTGAAAAAAAGACGATGATGGGGAATTAGGTGCGTATTTATTATATAGTGATAGATCGTGGTCATAGAAGTGTACAAGTACTTTCAAAATGCGACCTTCAGAGTCACTTTGTAACCTTACCCTGAAAAGATTTATGGAACAGAATCATCACCCCAGCCCTTCTGTCATCAGAAGATGAACCATAAACTTCGCCTACCCATACCTTTTTCATTCTGTAGAAATCACTAGTGCCCAAATGCATTTCCTGTAATAACACAATGTCTGCCCTCAATCTTTTTAAATGGCGTAGTACAGACATGAGCTCATTAGGGGAACGCAAGCCCTTAACATTCAATGAGATCAAGCGCATTGTATACATAAGCAAGAATCATTTATACAGGAAATAAACCAGCCATAATGTAGCAGCAGCACAATCAATACAGGCAGTGTGATAGATCGTAGCATTAGAACATACCAGTACATTTGGCATATAAATAGCATGGCAAACATATATAACCCATGATGAGCAGGCCAGACACAGTAGGCATGTGAATCATAGCAACTGTGAAACCATATGTAGTGAGTGTTCCGAGTAACAAAAATATCAAAACAGGGGGAAAATAGCAGGGAAACACAGGAAAAGGAAAAGACCAACAACTTGAAAGAATTACTTTCCTTTTTTCCTTGTTAAGCAACAAAAAGTGGACAAAATCACTTGCATATTTAAAAAATCTCGCAAGATCACCGGAGGCAGACTCACACCTCATATAGTGGGAATCCTAAAGGTGCAATTTCAAAAAGAAACAGAAAAAAAAAGGCACTTGAAAGCAGGGTAGAATCCAATTTATCTCGCCTTGGATAGCAATTCTGAATGGTGGGCATCACGGATCTTCTTAGTTGATGGTGCTCCCAGATTCCTGTATTGCTTTGGAGAGTACACCGGGATTGAAGAGTGTGCTGCAGAACATGGTGGGGAATCTTTCAGATTGGGTAGATGCCGTATCAGAAAGCAGAGTATGCACCAGACTTTCTGCTTCTTCAGCAAAGGTAAGAGAATATTTGCGCCCCTGAACATCGGAAAAATGAAGGACTGCAGGATATGCCAGCGTGAAGCGCAAATTGTGTTGATATAAAATTGAACATACTTGCTGAAAGCTTCGCCTTTTACGTGAGACTTCTGCAGAATAGTCTGCAAATATGAGCAAGGAAGCACCCTCGAATTGTAGATTACACTGGTTGCGAAAAGATTGAAGAATGCAGTTTCTATCATTATAATAAGAATATGCCACCAGTACGGTCGGAGATTGTAGGCCTCTTTGCGAATAGGGCCCAGTCTATGAGCACGTTCCACTCTGCAGTTAATCTGAAGATCCAGTAGTTGCGGTATAATGGTGGAGCATACTTCAAGTAGTTGTGAGGGTTTAACACTTTCTGGGGGACCTATAATACGCAGGTTATTGCACCGAGACCTATTTTCTAAATCCTCTATTTTATCCTGTAGCGCTTGAGCTTTAGCTTCCAGCGCAGCCAAAGTAGGTGGGGATGACTGGGGCACAGCTGCAATATCTGGATAAAAAACTGATAAAATAATAGGGAAAAGACCAAGTTGATAAGAGTTTTGGAAATGCTATAATAATTATATTATTAATATTAATAAAATGTAAGCAGATGGAGGGTCTCATCCATTTCCAATCTGTACCTCACTTTTGAAATGAGCCAGGTTCATATTCACTCTCAAATAACTTAATAACAAAATCCTGGTCATCACCAAACTAGTTTAAACCGTCTACAGTCACAGGCTTCAGCTACAGTATCTTACACGAGTTTTAAAGGTACAAAGGAGGAAGGCACTTATTGCAAAGGCAGCAGCTTCATGCTGTCAGCTTGTAACAGAGTGGGCCATTGCTGGCAGATTCTCCATGTAAGGAACGTTGCAACAAAAAACAGTATTTGCTTTAAAAAAATGAATACAGTGAAACATACCAAACATACATAAGATATATTTAATTTTTTGCTCTATGCTTTTATGTGTTGTTGGAATTCATGGTTTGGCTGATGACAGCATAGGATCCACAATCCTGTGGTTCCCATCTCCACTCAGGCTTGTTATCTGTAGCAGCTCTGATCTTCTTGACAGCCGGCAGCATGAGCAAAGGCAAGCCTCAGGAATCTGCAGATCACAACAGGGATGTTCAGAAGAGAGAGATTGGCTCCTATTTCGCCCATTCCTGCTTCTCTTTCCCACAGGAGCATGATTTCCCACAGCCAAGGTGGTGCCCACAGCAACTGCTGCTAGTGCTTGGATTACAGCATCACATGGCAGGCACACTGCCTCTACGATAGAAAAAAATTTCCTGATCCTCCAAATTTTCTCTCTCTTGCCCCTCCTGAGCTTTCCTGACATTCCTAAAGCCAATCTCAAGCTTTTTGGGGTTCTCAAAGGGTTTGGGATAGGGAGCAGCGTTTAAAACAGTGCCTACCAAGTTGGACTTTTGGTCATATCTCCAATGTATTTTAGATACACACTGCTCTTATCTTTTTGTCTTAAAACGTGGTCTTGGTGGCTGAATGCAGGAAGTGGAAAAAGTAACGGAGGATTTACAAAATGGCCTGAAGCATTGTGAATGACCACACCACTTTGATTCATCAACTTTTCTATCACCAGGATGCCCTTGAAAATCACAGGTCCTGTGATGATATTGGAGATGGTTCTCAAAAGCCATGGAAGTCGGTGGCCTAACGACAGTTGCCACTGTTTTTTTTGCCAGCTTTTAAATAAATCTTAGGACTGCAAATTTAGAATTTTGAAGTTGACAGAATACATCAGACTTTGTGCCTTAGGAGTCAGGACCCCACACAACCACATGTTATCTGCCACACTTACTTATCTGTTCACTCTTAGGACCTGATATCATGTAACAACATTCTCATACAGCTGTTTTTTATCTTATTTTTCCAGACAAACTCTAGCTATGCAACAGGCACTGAAGCCTATTCTGGAATTTTTTTAGGCGCATAATGTCTGTTACAGATGGGAATTCCAGCTGATCATTCACTGATTTGGTACATTGGCCTTTTTGAAGTAGCTAGAGTACTTACTGGCTCTACTGGGAACTTTTGGTCTACCTATGATTGCTTTCCCTGATTGGCCGATGTGTTTCTCTGGATTCTCCTCCATAGTTCTCTTGGCAGCAGCTTTGGATGAAAGCACCCCACAGGCTTTCTGCTCACCACTTCAAAGGCCTTAGAAGGACCTTGTGGTGGCTGGCCATATTTGATACTCCACCTTTGCTCTTCAGCCCTTATTCTGCTTCTACAATTGTTTTCTGGCATGACCCTGCCACAGTGGAGTTCTTTTTGGATTTGATGATCCTGGTTACTCATGTCAGCCTATTAAAATTGAGTTAACTTTTTCTTGTTCAGATCATAATGTTCTCCTGCTGTTTGGGATTAAACCTATACATACATTCAGCCAAGTAATTACAGAATTTTTGTTGTTTTTTGCCCAGGTGTGTGCTGACTCATCCCTAATGTCCCAACCTATTATGTAGCTTTTCACTTGTCATGGGTTGTTGACTAGTGTTAGCATCTGTTATTGGAACAGCAGGTCTCGATTGAGCTATCTTTTCTTTCATTATCTTTGTGTGCGGTCCCTGCAATAAGTCTCCACACATGTAATTATTTGCTTCCTTTATATTAATCATTAAGGTAAATTACAGTTTTCTTACAGGAGAAGAATGAAACATGCACTCAATGTACTTTATGATTTTAGATATAGTTAACAGTTTTGTAGTTGAAAGATTTGGCACAAAAGTATATCCATCATTACTTCAGTAACACTTTGAGAATTGTTTCCTTTTAAAAATATGCACTGGGTAAGGGCCACAAGAACTAAAAATAAGGCACATGGGAGGCCAATCCATGAAAAATACATAAATACCATAAAAATACCTTTAATACTAGCTTGCGTTTTCAATGTATAGAATGTACATAAAATGTATCAAACGTAATGGATGTACTGTTAGAAAAATAATTTTTTAAAGTTAGGTTCACTAAAGAGACCTCTGGATTGTGGGTTGGA